>NC_074711.1:88300321-88480321 GCF_947242115.1 Biomphalaria glabrata
CCGTTACACACAACACCCACATCAACACGCGATTAGGGATTAGGTCCTTGCTGGGGGCTCAAATAATGTCCGGTACAGACTGTTAATGTAGGTCGCTCAACCTGTCGTTATATGATCGGGGTGGGGGGGTGGGGGTGGGGGGAGGGGGAACCAATTCCTTTAACGAATTCATTGATTTAATATGCCACTGGGGTAGTGGGGTAATCGACTGTATCAGCATGGGAGACAAATCTTGGAAAATTACATGTGTGGGGACTGTTGTGTCCAGGAAGTGAGCTGTCAGTTAAATGGAAAATGGATGCCAATCTAAGTGTTGCGGAGATGACAGATCGTATCAAGTCATTACAGCGAGATATGTGCTCATATCTAAGCATAACCAACACACAAATAGATCTAGTCTAAAATAAATGGTTATAACGAAACTAAAGTATTCAAATCTTTAAAAAAAAAACATCCTTAAGCTGCAATGTGATATTTTACACATAAGTGAGATCGTCAAAGGAAAGTTTTGCAAAAAGCATCAATGATTGAAAATATAGAACATAATAAAATATAGCCTGCCATACAGTCCTACAATACAGCCCTACCATACAGCCCTACCATACAGTCCTACCATACAGCCCTGTCATACAGTCCTACCATACAGCCCTACCATACAGTCCTACCATACAGCCCTACCATACAGTCCTGCCATACAGCCCTGCCATACAGTCCTACCATACAGTCCTACCATACAGTCCTACCATACAGTCCTACCATACAGTCCTACCATACAGCCCTACCATACAGTCCTACCATACAGTCCTACCATACAGCCCTACCATACAGCCCTACCATACAGCCCTACCATACAGCCCTACCATACAGTCCTGCCATACAGCCCTGCCATACAGTCCTACCATACAGTCCTACCATACAGTCCTACCATACAGTCCTACCATACAGTCCTACCATACAGTCCTACCATACAGCCCTACCATACAGTCCTACCATACAGTCCTACCATACAGCCCTACCATACAGCCCTACCATACAGTCCTACCATACAGCCCTACCATACAGCCCTACCATACAGTCCTACCATACAGTCCTACCATACAGCCCTACCATACAGCCCTACCATACAGCCCTACCATACAGCCCTACCATACAGCCCTACCATACAGCCCTACCATACAGTCCTGCCATACAGCCCTGCCATACAGTCCTACCATACAGTCCTACCATACAGTCCTACCATACAGTCCTACCATACAGTCCTACCATACAGTCCTACCATACAGCCCTACCATACAGTCCTACCATACAGCCCTACCATACAGCCCTACCATACAGTCCTACCATACAGTCCTACCATACAGCCCTACCATACAGCCCTACCATACAGCCCTACCATACAGTCCTACCATACAGCCCTACCATACAGCTCTACCATACAGCCCTACCATACAGCCCTACCATACAGCCCTACCATACAGTCCTACCATACAGCCCTACCATACAGCCCTGCCTACCTACGTGCAATAGAACCAACAGCTCAACTTGCAATTTAGCCTACAGCGCAATATGTAATATAATACACAGTTCTACCTGCAAACAGAACCTACAGCTCTACCTGCAACAGAACCTACAGCTCTACCTGCAAACAGAACCTATTGCTCTACCTGCAACAGAACCTACAGCTCTACCTGCAATAGAACCTACAGCTCTACCTGCAACAGAACCTACAGTTCTACCTGCAAACAGAACCTACAGTTCTACCTGCAACAGAACCAACAGCTCAACCTGCAACAGAACCTACAGCTCTACCTGCAATAGAACCTACAGCTCTACCTGCAACAGAACCTACAGCTCTACCTGCAACAGAACCTACAGCTCTACCTGCAACAGAACCTACAGCTCAACCTGCAACAGAACCTACAGCTCAACCTGCAACAGAACCTACAGCTCAACCTGCAACAGAACCTACAGCTCAACCTGCAACAGAACCTACAGCTCTACCTGCAACAGAACCTACAGCTCAACGTGCAATAGAACCTACAGATCAACAGACAAAAAAAAAGCTAAAAGAAGATAAGCTTTTACATGTTTTATATGTTTTGGAAATTCCTTCAGAATTGAAGACTATTAAATCCTAGCCCAACCTCCCGGAGAACGGCAGAAAATGGCGGCGGGCAGTGCTCGAACCCGTGACCATTGAGAAGGCAGTCCAGAGCGCATAATACACAACCATGCATATTTTTGAAAGTGAAAAAAGGAATGTAATTTTTTTCAAAGACGGCCGCAACAGCAAATAAGGTAAAAATAGAATTGAAAATATAAGCCAGACGATAGCAAAGACTAAGGATCACTGTGTATAAATATAGAGACAGAAATAGAAGCTTCTGCGGTTCCTTCACTGGATAAAAAAGAAATTTGTTTCAGATGCAGATTTTGATCAGGTGTCAAGGGTGAGAGTTTTGAAATGACTGAACCTGATCCTACTCCAATTGAATTGGTTCCGGAAGTGTAACTTCTCCATCTTCCTGCCTCAACCTGCCAACTCTCTGACAGTTCTAGAATTAGATACATCCAGTGTTTCCCGCCAACTGGTGCACTGGAGATTCATTACCCTCACAATCAATATCGTGTCATTTTTTTTTTTTAAACTTAGCGATATTTTCTATTTTATCTGCAGGGGTTTAAAGAAAGCAGCACACAAAAAAAACAAAAAAACAAAGCCCAGACAATCATCCGCCACTGACTCCCATAACATCGTTTCCTTAGCAATATAAAAACAAAAATTGTTGAACAGATATATCAAAATAAATGTTTTCTTTATCAATTACCTCCCCTCCCCTAACTTCATTGTACCTTCCAAAAGTGTGTTATAATTAGAAGGGAGAGGGGGTGGGGGGGGGGGGAAAGGAGGTGGAATGTTGGGTAGAACGCTGAGAATCAAGAGCGAAAAAGTTCGATGCCAGTAGAGATAGTTCTGTTACTCACTGGACTTGGAGCCTGTGAGTCACGTGGTATGTGCATCATTAACGTAGATTACAAAATAGAGACTTTGTTCTTTTTGGTTTCCTTGTCGTTAAGACAAACAGTTGCAAGAAATTAAAACACGGAAGCACTGAGTAATTCAGTTCAATTAAAAAACAACTGCAAGAGCTGATATTCTATTGTCCTGTGTCCATTGTCTGCTCTAGAGCTAATTGCTATTCCATTGTCCTGTGTCCACTGCCTGCTCTAGAGCTAGTGTGTCCATTCCTGTGTCCTGTGTCCACTGACTGCTCTTGAGTTAATGTCCATTACTTTGTCCTGTGTCCACAGTCTGCTTTAGAGCTATTGTTCATTCATTTTTTCCTATGTCCACTACCTGTTCTAGAGCTAATGTCCATTCCCTTGTCCTGTGTCCACTACGGGATCTAGAGTTAATGTCCATTCCTTTGTCTTGAGTCCACAGCCTGTTCTAGAGCTAATGTCCATTCCCTTGTCCTGTGTCCACTACCTGCTCTAGAGTTAATGTCCATTCCTTTGTCTTGTGTCCACAGCCTGTTCTAGAGCTAATGTCCATTCCCTTGTCCTGTGTCCTCTGCCTGCTCTAGAGTTAATGTCCATTCCTTTGTCTTGTGTCCACAGCCTGTTCTAGAGCTAATGTCCATTCCCTTGTCCTGTGTCCTCTGCCTGCTCTAGAGCTTATGTCCATTCCCCTGTCCTGTGTCCACTGTCTGTTCTAGATCTAATGCCCATTTCCCTTGTTCTGTATCTACTGCACAGCTGATACCCTGTATGAGTTCCTGTTTACTGTCTGTATAAAGACCGATGTCCTTTCCATTGTCTTGTGCCTCGTGTTCGCTGTCTTAACTCTTTCTCTCCTAAACGACGATACCAACGTTGATTCCACCAGAATGTGATAAATAATTACGGAGAGAAAGAGTTAAGAACGAAATATGACAGGAATAATTGGAGAATTTTCATACATAGCGGAAAAACTATAAATAGCAAGCTTTTTGGGGTATCCGGTGTAAAAAATAAGGAAGTGTTGTTTTTAATAAGCTCAGTAGTTTTAACACAATTCGAGGGTTCAATCCTCTATAGGCTTATACTGTAACCACTGTGCCAGCGAAATGCTTATGAAAATATTAGGTTTTATATAAATATCTATTGTTAGTTTCAAACTTTAAAGCGGAAACCTATTTCCCCTCTACTAAAAATAAAGAGGACTAATTCAACTTTTACCACCCCATCAATCAAGTGCTATTTCTTTCCATTGTTCGATACTAAACAGAATAATTAATTATTACCAATAGTTAATTAACTAATTAGTTACTTTTTTTTTTACTGATTCAGTTGCGTCAGGTAAAAGAAATAATTGTGCAAAATTTCAGCTTAATCCGAGATTGGTTGTGGGAGAAATAACGTGTATAAAATGTTTACCAGATAGATTTGGTATAAGCTTTATAAAAACGTTTTAATAAATCATTAGTAGATAACTACACCTATAATTTAGAGAGATCAACCAATTTGGTTTAAACTGAGAAAAGTCGCAGACAAACATTTCGACATTAAATCCCTAGAGGGAAGGCAAGGATTCAGGTGAGAAGGGTCTGTTACAGACCTCCTGTCCCTGTCTACAGTATATAGATTGTATTTCTAGGTGAACGTATAGATTGAGTTGAATCAATGTACAGCCAAAGTAATCTGATTAGGTTTCACGCAATGGCCAGATTGGGGGCGCCGGGTACATCGAGGTAAGAGTATTAGGTCGAGCTACTTCCCAGAGTCCAACTACGATGTTAAAGTATACGCGGTACTGCGACTCGATATCAGCTCACTCTGTCTGTCTGTCCGTCTTGTCAAACGCTAGTACAAGTTATTTCTCTCCCACACCCATTCTCAAGTTGAAACTTTGTACAAATATTGGCATAGTCATGACATGAATCAGTTTTAAAAAATAACAAATTAGTCAATTAATTACTGGTAATTAATTATTTTGTTTTGATACCAACATGGGAAATAAGTCCTTCAGTATTCAAAAATACGGCTTAATATGTCGGGTTTCGCCCCTTAGATATTTCTCCCAAAACCATTCTCGGATCAATGCCAAACTTTAAAAAAAAATATTTAGTACCTAACAAAACTTAAATCAATTTAAAAAATTAACCAACTACACAATATATTATTGAGAGATATAGTTGTAAGTGCGGAGTTCTTTAAATTAGATATTTTTATTTTAAAGGATTTTTAAATTTTATTTTGCTTGTTTGTATATATGCTTTTATAAGTTTCTAATATATAGACCCTCCCCATCCACAATATATAATGGCCTGGAATAATGGTTATGAAGTACACAGGTTATTATACTTTCTCAATGACACAAAGATCTAGTGGCGTAGCAACCATAGCGCGAAGGAGTTCAGTGCGCCCGAGCCACCGACCAATAGGAGCCCAAACTCTTGTAAGGGAAAAACGTGTTGACTATCATTATCAACTATATGATTGCGATTTATTCAAGAGGATTTACTGATTCGTATACCTATATTTTTCCTTTATGACAGCAGTTCTCAACCTTTTTAGCTCGAATGCCTTTTTCTACAATTCCCCACTTTGCCAGGACCCCTAACCGTAACATTGTTTTCCTTCATAAGCAGAAGTAATCGTAATCGAAATGTAAATATCCGATACGCATTGCAAAGGTTTATGTTTAATCACGATACTATACGCAATTATATTCTTGTGAAATATTTTTTTCTCTTTATAATTAAATTTCAAATATATTGTTGTAACTCCAGTGGCGGACTGAAAGGGTTAATGTATGTGCGGCCTACTGATACACACGACTCAGGCCAATCACACAGGTCAACGGGTCAATGGCTGGCGATAGACAAGGGACAGTAATGCTAGTGCACGCAACTATGGCCCGTGCTGTGGTCAAGTGACCGAAAGCCTTTACGGTCGAGAGACAGTGTGTTAAAAAGGACGGACAGTTGAGTCCAGGACAGCAAGGCGTTAAGGACTGTGTCATGGTACCTTGTGAGTCCTTGAAAATGTAGCTGTACGAGTCTAGAAGTAGACAGAGAAAGACTTGTAGTGTTTAGTAGGCAGTTCTATTGTACAAGAAAGCATTTGAATTATGATGTGGCCAATTGTGTTGTATTGGCTTTTGACGTATTTGTAAATAAAATCGCCACATTGTTACTTTAGACTCTTGTTGTCAAGTTCTTGTGTTAGATGTGCTGTGTTGCGTTTAGCAGTGTTTACAGAAGGCCTGATTGAGAAGATCGTAACAATATGTAACCCGGCGTTATTTTATTTTTTCTATTTGATATCCACATTTTTCGTGTTACACAATTATACGACATTTTGAAAAGTAAGGCGCAGCATGGATGGTTAATTCTTCATCATAGTAATTTTAAAAAATACATTGCTACAATATCGTTGCAAAAGCCATAGCTTGTCTCTGTTTCACCAGATCAGAAATTCTCGGGATAGTCCTTGCAACGTCCCAACGGATGTCACCTTTTGCATCAAGTTTTTTTCTATATTTAGACTAACAGGCTGGGTAACTCATGTTTCACAAAGATATTTTACTAAAAATGTAAGAAAAGGAGCAACAAATTCCATTTATTAATTTAGAATAATTAAAATTGTGATAAAGTCGATATCTTCAGACGTTAGCAGTACAAACATACAAGACATAGCTAAATACCGAAAGTGAACATTAATGCATAGACATACAAGACAGAGCTAAATACCGAAAGTAAACATCAATACATAGATGTACATGACAGAGCTAAATATTCAAATCAAGCACAAATACCTAAATGTACGAGACAGAGCTAAATACCGAAAGTAAACATTAATACATAGATGTACATGACAGAACTAAATACCGAAAGTAAACATTAATACATAGACGTACAAGACAGAGCTAAATACCGAAAGTGAACATTAATACATGCATTAAAAATGAATATATTACTTTCTGATATAACACTAATAACCAGCTAGAAAAGCCAGAGTACTTTATACTACGACAACTGTGTCTTAACTAGAAATGTTTTTTTTTTCCAGACGACGTTACTGAATGGTATTAACCAATCACGTTAATTTTACATTGGGGGGGGGGGACGTTCGGTGCCATTTGTATCACTTTTGGAGCTGATAGTCCCAATACTTTATGGCCGAGTTCTGTCCCTTTACTTCTTCAGAACGGAAGTGCTAATGCCCATTAGGGACAAGGGCTCTAGCAGCTTCTTTTTTTTCCCCCATCCCATTAAGTCTACCAGTGTGCCGTTTTCACCGTGTCTACGTGTGTGAGCGGGGAGGAGAGGTGGATTGGGTCACACTCGGTGAGATAGTTAGGGATGCTACAGTGGCAGGCCATCAAGACCTCGGTCAGCTGCGCTGGAAGTATTCTGTTCTCGCCCGTGCAGACAGGGGAGGGGGGTGGAGAGATAAACGCCAGATACAGATTTTGCTTTTAACTAAGATGTAGACCAAACCATAGAGCTTACATTAGTTAGCGTTGCATGTGTATGCAAATCTGAGGGCGCATGCGAGAATAAAGCTAATAGCATCCTGAGCTAGAACAACGACTGGGACCTAAGAAAAAAGCTTTGTGGAACATGACAAGAAAATGTGTAGGAGTTTAATTAGTATTTAATTTATTCACTTCTTATATACCACTCTCCAGGGGCGGACTGACTAAATGGGCATTAGGGCAAATGCCCGGTGGGCCAGTACCCAATGGGCTTATAAGGCCACAGAAAGGGTCGTATCGATGTCACTATGACACGTATTACATTGTAAAGTTTTATAATATTTGACCCTCTAAGAGTTGTGTTTTTAAAAAGTCTTTAACAGGCTCTACAGCAGGGGTTCTCAACCTGTGGATCGCGACCCTCTTGGGGGTCGATTGACCATTTGCCAGGGGTCGCTCAAGACCATCGAAAATATAGATTGTTATTGTCTACTTTTTTATTGCTGTATGTGTGTCGGGAGGAGGGGTCGCGGCAGAGTGGGGGATTGTAAAAAGGGGTCGCCGAGCTCAGAAGGTTGAGAACCGCTGCTCTACAGTGTAATAATAATTTAATCTAACACATTTTTCGAAGTAATGTAATAGCCTACATCCGTAGACAGTGCTACGTGTAGGCTTTATCCTTTTAGGGCCTACCACTTAGCGATTAAAAAACAACATCAGTCCTATATATTTCTTATAAAGATGTAGAGTTCACTGTATGCATATGTAGTCATCGATACATTTTCAAACTTAACATAATGATTTTGATGACAGGTAGGCGTATAAATGGAAGACCATCATATCATATATAATTTATGGGCAGGATTGTATAGAAATGCACGGGCTGATTTTGACACCCAGTCAGCCCCTGCCACTATCAAACAACGCTGCCTACATGGGCCTTAGTGCAGGATTTACATATAGGCTACAAAAGCTATTGCTTATGGCCCAAAATTTTAGGTGGACCCCCAAATAATTTTCCGAGTGAGTTTGTTATGAAAACTAAATGATGTAAGTTAAAGGTGTCCTATTTCCCTAACTATATACTATTAAGTACGGAATCGAACATCAATTTAAACCTTTGAAAGTCATATTTCGCTCTCACATATAATATTTGGGACTATCAAAGGGCCCTATAACTCAAATGGCTTAGGGCCTTATCAAGTCTAGACCCGGCTTGGTCATGTCCGCTGTATGAAGGACGAACGAATTACTGAAGTCATCCTGTAATGATAGCCTATGACAGGCTTAAGGAAAACTACGTTTCGTGGATGTAATCAAAAGGGCTCTAAGAGCGGTGAACATAGAGGCAAATACTTGGGAAGACCGCACTATGAGAAGAGGACATAGAGGTATGTTTTGGAAGACGAAACTCTAGACTAGACCGCACTATGAAAAGAGGACATAGAGGTATGTTTTGGAAGACGGTAGCTCTAGGCAGCACTATGTGGAGAGAGAGCAGCGACGTAGCGATGGTCTCAGCCGACAAAGAAAAACGAACGAAACGAACAAGCAAAATAAGGGGAAAGAACCGCACAATCGCTGTCATATATATCCCAATAGTGAACGATTTATCTCCCTTTCTATGTTTAACCAAATTAATTTATAACCACTTAACTAATTGGTTAATTTTTTATTGATTCATGTGTAGCAATCGACAGTGAATAATTGTGCAAAGATTTTACTTAATCCGAGAATAGAAAGTTGGAGAAATAACTTGTAAAGGAAAATTGTACAGGAAAATAAAGTGTAGTAGATCTAGAGGCCTACCATTGGAATAGTATAAAGTGTAGTAGATCTAGAGGACTATCATTGGAATAGTATAAAGTGTAGTAGATCTATAGGCCTACCATTGGAATAGTATAAAGTGTAGTAGATCTAGAGGACTATCATTGGAATAGTATAGAGTGTAGTAGATCTAGAGGACTATCATTGGAATACTATAAAGTGTAGTAGATCTAAAGGCCTATCATTGGAATAGTATAGAGTGTAGTAGATCTAGAGGACTATCATTGGAATAGTATAGAGTGTAGTAGATCTAGAGGCCTATCATTGGAATAGTATAGAGTGTAGTAGATCTAAAGGCCTATCATTGGAATAGTATAAAGTGTAGTAGATCTAAAGGCCTATCATTGGGTTGCCTGAGCTAGCCAGGAAAACCAGTGACTTGGCAGAATTTAAGTCATTGGTTAATATGCATGACTAAATGCATGACGCGTAGGACGTAATCATCTTCTTTTTTGAAGTAACGTCTGTATTATATAAGATAAGATAAGAAGATCTAAAGGCCTATCATTGGAATAGTATAAAGTGTAGTAGATCTAAAGGCCTATCATTGGAATAGTATAAGGTGTAGTAGATCTAGAGGCCTATCATTGGAATAGTATAAAGTGTAGTAGATCTAAAGGCCTATCATTGGAATAGTATAAAGTGTAGTAGATCTAAAGGCCTATTATTGGAATATTACAAAATGTAGTAGATCTATATATTCGCTTAACTAGGATTCTTGCTCGTAGGACAAGGGGAAGAGGGTACGAAATGTTTAATTGTTTTTTAATCAAACATCCATTAGTTATTAAGAGAAGAACAATAGCTCTCTAAGTTGTGTAATAGAGGTATTGTCTTGTAAAACATACGTGTTTAGTGTTTGTTTGTTGTTGGGTTTTTTTTTTGTTATGCGGCCGTCGGCGGGCTTTGACGGGGTTTGGGAGATACCCATGGTGCCCAGGTGGTACAAGGGGCCATCCTGCCATTAACTAGACACAAAGGATAGATATCGGCGTTAGCATCACTGTGCCACAGCTTAGATCAGCGGTTCTCAACCTTTTAAGCTCGGCGACCCCTTTTTACAATATACCACTCTGCAGCGACCCCCCCCCCAATAAACACACACAGCAATAGAAGAATAGACAATAACAATCCTTATTTTTGATGGTCTTAGGCGACCCCTGGCAAATCGTCAATGGACCCCAAAGGGGGTTGCGACCCACAGGTTGAGAACCCCTGGCTTAGATTGTAAAATGGCTCAAAATCTTCCCATTTCCTTTCTATTTCCAGAATGGATGACCTCGAGGGTTTCTTTCATTTCTGTAAAAACTTCACCAAAAACTTGTCCGAAACAAAATATATATCTTCGTTTTCCTTGACCTTCTGAGACAAGGTTATCCCCCCTCCACCACCCCTTTCCATTCACGCCCTCACCCTCCCTCCTCGTTAACTATCGCCACCTTTTTGACCAGCCGCCCAGTGAAGAATGAAGGCTGTCTGCTGCCGAGGCTGCTGTCTGGCATTTCTATCCAGGGTGGGGGCAGAGGCGGTGCCGAGAATCTATTTTTAGACTAATTGATGTCATTGTATAAACGCGTAAGCAAAATGTTTACATTTGTATTCGGTTAGTGTGTTGAAGAGGACAGTGGAAGAATAAAGAGATAAAGAGAGAGAGAGAGAGAGAGAGAGAGACAGAGAGATCGAAAAGAGAGCGAAACAATAAAAGAGAGAAAAGGGAGCAACATAGGGAGATGGCTCTCTAGAGAAAGAGAATGACGTAGAGATAGAGATGGAGCAAGCAAGAAAGAGAGAGAGAGAGAGAGACGGCACAGTAAGTGAGAAAGAGATTAAAAGATAGTACGACAGAGACAGAGAGAGAGAGACCAAGACAGAGAGAAAGGGGGATCTAAGAAAGAAATTAAACGCCAACAGAAGAGATTTATATTTATATATTATAAAAGAGAGCAACATAGGGAGAATACTCTCTAGAGAAAGAGAATGGCGTAGAGATAGAGATGGAGTGAGTGAGAGAGTGAGAAAGAGAGAGAGAGAGAGACGGCACAATAAGTGAGAAAGAGATTAAAAGACAAGAGAGACAGAGTGAGAGAGAGAGAGAGAGAGTGACCAAGACAGAGAGAGGGGGGGGGATCTAAGAAAGAAATTAAACGCCAATAGAAGAGGTTTATATTTTATATAAATCTGAAAATTTTGAAAGTAACCATAGTCCTGCCAGAGCAAGAGTTAAAGAATTTACCAATACATTAAAATTACTCTTTTTTTCTTCTCCTCCCCTCCCCCACCTTTTTTTTTTTCTTATTTTTTAACGAGTTCAATTATGCCTCATTAAAATAGAAATGAACACAAGCCTCTCTTTTCATTCACTCTAGAGTTAATGAAATATCTTAATAAGCAAATTATCGAAGTTCACCAAGGCTCTAATTATATTTGGAACACATTGGAAGGTAGACCATGGCCAAAGTCCAGGTATGCAGTAAAGTGACGCAAATGGAATGGGAATGATCTAACTGAATATTGCCTAAAGATATAATTTGGATTGATCTTATCTGGGTTTTTTTTTTTTACATGATTCTGCGTCTAACAAGGGGACTAGCTCGTAAAAACAAAATGGCGTGATTCTTAAGATGTGAAATACCAGAGAAGAGAAAAAAAAACAAACAACATATCCGTAAAGAAACGTCTAGAAAGTCACTGACATAAATAAGTGCAGTGATACAGTTGGCATGCATCCATCAGACGTAAAAGAGACGAAGAAAGCCCGGGTACGTGTGAATAGCGAGTGGTTCAGCGTGGTGTCTTTACCGCGGGCAAATAGCACAGCACGGGCGAATAGCACTGCATAGACAACTTTTCACACGGCGACAAAGAGATAGATGAATTCAATAATAATCTTAACACATGCACGTGTTGTTTTCAATCTATTTTTAGAGCGAAGACAAAACTTTATTATGAAGCAATAGTAGTAGGAAAATGTTTAGTACGGTGATTCTCAAACTGTGGAGCGGGTCTGCAATAAGAACGACTCGAAAAAGTGTTATTGAAGAGGGCATTTTAATATCTCCACTAACGCGGTTCATTTGGACAGAAGGATCAAATGTCTCCCTCGTATCGCGTATCGTTCTGCTCACGACTTTAGTGTGACATAAGCAAGCAAATATACAAGAACATAAAAAAAAGGCTTATGTAAAGGGGAAGAACTCCGCCCTTAAAACTATATATCTCAATAATGTACAAGTTATTTCCCTTATTCGATATATTTTTGTTTATTAATTCATGTTTAAAGTTAATCGGACAATACGTGATGAGAATTAGCGTTAACAATTATTTAAGGAAACTACGTTTTTTTTTTAAATTGATTCATGTCTCGTCTATGCCTATAAATAATTGTGTCAAGTTTCAACTTGATCAGAGAATGGGTGTGGGAGCAAACTTTTTATCAGACAGACAGACAGACAGAGTGAGTTAATAAAGGCTTTGTAAAAAAAGAGGCTTGCTTAAAGAAGTCTTGCTTTAAACACGAAGAGGATTTTACGATTATCAATCCCATTACAGACTTATGTGCGCTGTCTGTATCTCGAATGTCATAAGATTCCAGCCCCCGTGGCCTCAACGTGGCACCTCAATGGAAATGTTCGTTTTAAGTGAAAATGGATAGTCAAACGACGGGAGTGGAAAACTGGTCCCCATCGAGTCACTCGTGGGATCCTGGGAGCCAACGCGTTCAATGCAATTGAACTTCAATGCCCGGGGTGGGAATTCAGCAAAGATCCGGAACTCCAGTCCAAACCGTCACACGGTTCCACAACTGAAGCCGCTCTCAGTATCCAGTTAACTGGAGCCGCGGTCCTTGCGCGGTGTATGATGAAATTCCCGCATTAGTGCGCAGCCTGCGGACGTTCATATAGCTAGTGCAGTACTTGGGGGTCCGCATGAAGTACATTGTGGAAACTTCCGGCCGGACTAGATGTGAAGAACTCTCGGTCCGCCCCCTGTCCGCTGAGTGAAATTCTTCTCTGTAGTCAAAGGGTTTATGGGGAAACTTGCCGTTCCAATAACCCGAGTTTTTTTTCGAAGGTACCGAAATAATACCAAACGCGCTCCTTAGTAATGGCCAAATTCTTATATGCTTGCGAGTCTTGGACGCTGACCGCAGAGCTAGAGAGGAGGATCCTAGCAATGGAATTGAGATGCTACAGAAGGATCCTAAGTATCACATTTAAAGACCGCTTTACAAACGCAGAGATTAGTGACAGGGTTACTACAGAGATGACCTGCTAACTTTAAAAAAAAAACCTCTATGGCCATATTATAAGGTCTTCGGGGCTCGCAAAGACCTTCCTTCAGGGAACAGTACAAGGAAAAAGAAAAAGAGGCAGACAGAGAAAGCGATGGGAAGACAACATAAAAGAATGGACGGGCCTGCCATTGAAAGAGGTTCTATCCAAGGCAAACAAACAGAAAGAAATGGAGAAAGACGGTCCAAAAAAATCTTGTGTGGTGCCCCAGCGGACCAACAGGCATAGGTGAAGGTGACTGTAAACCTCGAATGTCTGTTTCTGGCACATTAGTATTAACCAGAACCGCTTTCTTCTTTAGTTGACTTAATCTGAAGAGGGTGTTTTTTTTTTTTTTTTTGTTTTTTTTTTAAAGGATGAACAGTGCTTACTAGTCAACATTCATTTCTAGAACCTCAGTGCATAACATTGTGATATGATATCCATATGCTATGACAAATCACAGCTTTTATTTTCTGGATATATAAAACAAACGACACATTGATATCTCTGATGCATAGTATTTAACAAACATCTTTAGTTAACGCGACTAAAACTATTGGATACCAAATTATTTATTATTATTGGGCTAAATGTTGAAAAACTGACGTGAATGAAGGAAAAAAATATTCTTTTGCTTTAACTTGCCCCAGAAGTTTCCAGAAATAGCAACAACATATAAATACCAGTACATTCATTGCTGTTATGTTTGCTCTCATTTGTAAGTAGCTCCAAGATACAAACCAGCTGGCGGGAAAATATAAATAACCAAGGGCAAGAACCCGAGTTTTTTTTTTTAAACGTTATTTTGAGTTCAAAATTTAAAATGCAAAAGGTATGGTTGCTGGATAAAAGAAATTGAGATTTGCTTACTATACAATTACAGGTTTAATACCGCCAGCGATGTTTTTGAATAAATGTGTTCTTTCTTTGAAAATGAAGATAGGCGAGTATAGCCCCCGCCCCCTCAAAAAAAAAACTTTACACTATAAATAGCAATAGTGCCACATCAGATTATCTCTGTTATACCATAACGCGAAAAAAAACACATGTAATGTAGTTCGCATCAACGAATGTTACGGCTGCCTTGTTGATTGCTCTGATCAAGTATTGATCTAGTATACAAGATTTTGGAACTACTGAGTATGTACCAATAATGACCCATTGATACCGGCGTTGATAGGGATAAAGCACTTGACTTCCAAACCTAGAAGCATAGAGTTCGAATCCAGGTGACAAAGACAGGGATTTTGAATTTCCACCCGACTCTAATGGGTATCTGATATTAGTTGAGGGAGTAAATGCGTCTGGTACTTATGTTGGCCACATGATACCCTCGTTAACCGTCGGCGATAGAAAACAAATGAGCTTTACATCATTTGTTCCCGTAGATAGCAAGGTCTGGAAGGGAAACATTTACCCCTGTTCTATCGTCCCCCATCTTAATATTTTTTCCCTAAAGTGTTCGCCTGTAACCGAGGCCAATCGTTAAAGAAGGCCTGTAACGTCACAACCTGTGGGCAGCTTAGACCAATAGCTCGTTGCCACAAGTTGTGACGCTGCAGGTCAGTGTTGAGGTCCTCTATAACGAATAGTCACGCTCGAACAAGTTTTGTTCAGTCAAATGTTTTCAAAGTTTCGGATGTTTCTTCAAGTTGAAGATAATTTACTTCCTAGTCCAAACCTCCCGCAGGACGACGGGGGATGGGAGCATCGATAAGTCCGAACGACAGCCCAGTGCGCAAACCGCACGACCAGGCAGCATAGTTGTTATACATTTCTTTTCAAAAGTTACATTTTATTCACGTGACGAATCTTTGCGATGAAAAGTGATGCTGAACTAATATTTAGGAGTTAAAACTTTTGTAAACAAAAACATGCTGCCGGTGTAACTGAAGACTCATGGAATATTTCCGAACTATAAATACATCAGATAAGGAAAAAAAAAAATTCTTCTAAATTGGGAAAAAAAATAAATATTCGTGGGGTATTAAAATTTATTTTTTGTTAAAGTTTCAGAAATGATGATCTTGTTATAAAACCAAGAATATTCTAGGCGCGTGGATATGTGCGTGTGTGAGGGAATGAATGGTTGTCTATGTGGGTGTATGTGTTTGTATGTGTGTGCTTTAACATGATTGGGGGAAATGTGTGACTTCGTGTCTGAATGGGTGTGTGTTGCAGTATTGTTCTATTAGAGCAGCTGAATGGCTAAATGGGGGGGGGGGGGGGTGGAAATAGGTGGTGTATGCGTGTATATATATAGTGTGTGAGGGTGTTGCTCTAATAAGGAGACCGTGTGAACACAATCACAAGGACGTCAGTAAATAGAGAGCAAGGTTGACTTGATACCGTAAACATGTTCGCAAAGAGAAACACATAAAACGAAGTAATAAGAGAGAGGGAGGGAGAGAGGGGGGAGAGAGGGAGGGAGGGTGAGAGAGAGAGGGAGAGAGGGAGAGGGAGGGAGGGAGGGAGAGAGAGAGGGTGAGAGAGAGAGAGAGGGAGAGAGAGAGGAAGAGAAAGAGGGAGAGGGTGGGAGAGAGGGAGAGAGAAAGGGTGAGAGGGAGAGAGAGGGAGATAGAGAGGACGAGAGAGAGGGAGGGCGAGAGGGAGGGAGAGAGAGGGGGAGAGAGAGAGGGGAGAGAGAGAGAGGGAGAGGGAGAGAAAGGGAGGGGAGTAGGGGGGAGGAAGGAGGGAGTATGGGGAGTGGAGATGGAGAGAAGAGAAAGGAGTGCAAACGGGAGTACTAGTTGCTACTCAGAACGACGTGAGCAGCGCAGTGATGATGTATGAGTGACTTGTACCTCGCCGTGCATGTAACAGGAGTACACTGATGAGGCATTCACATAGCTCGGGAAAATAGTGCATTGGGGAATTAGGTTTTCCCGAAATTCGGCAAGGGTTATGAGTCTAGAGAATTAAGAGCAGAACATTAGGTTTTGTTGACAAAAAAAACAAAAAATTACCAGCTTTGCAGTTTTTACAAATAATATATTGAGATAGGTCTTTACCCTTTTAGCCACCAATAATTAGCCCAAAGTTTTTTTCAAAGTGGCGAAATAGCTAGCTAAATAATTGCTAAAGAAGAATAGATCAAATTTTGTGTAAAATACTTATCTGACCTTATTTAATGCAGACGTTATTTCAAAAAAGAAGATGATTACGTCCTACGCGTCATGCATTCAGTCATGCATATTAACCATTGACTTAAATTCTGCCAAGTCACTGGTTTTTCTGGCTAGCTCAGGCAACCCATTCCATGCTCTAATAGCACTAGGGAAGAAGGAGTATTTGTGCAAATTTGTCCTAGCATATGGGATGAGGAATTTCTATCAAATACTGTCGACTGACGTGCGCTATTCGGGTATATAGCTATATTGCGTGCATTGATTGGCGTGAACTCTACACTGCAGAAAACTAAAACCAACATAGACGTAAAATGTAATCTTAATTAATCTCACAATATTCTGTTCAGATGCGGATTAATTAAAAAAAAATGTTTTCCACACACCAGGGAAACAATAAATAACGCTAAAAAAAGCTGAAAAGAGATCTTGTCTCTTGCAAAGTTTGATTTGTGAGAATACTCTCAAACCCCACGTTGTCAAATAATAAACAACTCACGTCTGCTAAAACAAATATATTTTCACGTTGGTTATCATTCATCTAGATGCGAAAATATTATAAAACATTCCTATAATATAAAACGAGACTTTTTTTTTCTTTTTACACCCAGCTTCTTTGTTACATGGCCAAACGCGTTCATTTTCTGATTTCCCGCGCATTTTTAAACTGGTGTATGGTCAGTTCTTTTTTGTTTCATAATTAACAGTATCGGTCGCACAGATCTTACAAGTCTACTCACACTTGATCTAGATGTCCATGTTGAAGTTGTCTTTTTTATTTGTATTTGACGAAGGCTTCGTGGCCCAAACATTTGGCCGTAACCTTTCTATGGCAAGATAAAAGGTCAAGAAATAAATAAGAAGGAGTTTGCGTTTCCTAAAATTGCTCAGATTTTCTATCCTCCTCTGGGTAGCTGATTTGTAGAGTCGCCATGTTTCAAATTCGCTATGCTCGTTCACTTAGCAGACTACAATTAATTATACCATCATTTACCATCATTTTACCATCATGTACCATCATTTACCATCATGTACTATCCTTTACCATCATGTACTACCATGTACTATCATATACCATCATGTACTATCATGTACCATCATGTAACATTATGTACCATCATGTAATATCATATACCATCATGTAATATCATATACCATCATATGCCATCATGTGCTACCATGTACCATCATGTACTACCATATACCATCATGTACCATCATTTACCATGATGTACCATCATGTACTATCATTTACTATCATATACCATCATGCATTGTCATGTATCACCATGTACCATCATGTACCATTATGCATTGTCATGTACCACCATGTGCTACCACGTACCATCATATAACATCATGTACTATCATGTACTATCATATACCATCATTACTACCTTGTACCATCATGTACCATCATTTACCATGATGTACCATCGTGTACTATCATTTACCATCATGTACCATCATATAACATCATGTACCATCATGTACCATCATATACCATCATGTACTACCATGTACCATCATATAACATCATGTACCATCATGTACCATCATATACCATCATGTACTACCATGTACCATCATGTACAATTATGTACCATCCAGTAACGCCATAATGTACCATCTTTCACTATCACGTACGATCATGTACCATCACGTACTATCATGTAAAGCAATTTTAAAAACGTTTGTGTCAATTTCGAAATTATTACGAGGCTGACGAGAGGTTGAGCTGTCTTTAATGAAACACACTCAAAAGAAACGTTGATTTAAAACCAGCTCGGCTACAAAGGTCTTAAACAATGTTGCATAGTTTTATTTACGACTTCCACCTGACGTAATGTCGTAATGTAAAGGCGTTATTAGTCTATTTCTTTTTGTCCCCAGCTTATATCAGAATGTTTCACAGTGCTTGTACTAGTACGGCCTTGTGTGTTCACTTGAGTTAACAGTAAATGGTGAACATGAGGAGAATCATCCAACTTACGTGAAGTACTCTTCTCATGTGCCCAATATATGCTACCAACATTGCAAGTTACATGCTTACAGAAGGGAGATAATTTCGATAAGATAACAATGAATATGAATTTTATAATATTAATGAATAAAATTAACGAGCGAGAACTCTCGTCTCTGTATTTTTTCCCCCACGAGGTATAAAAAAAATTTAGTTTAATATAAATTTGAGAGTTTATTATGAATTTATTAATGAATTTATTATGAAGCCACGTAATTTGAAGAGCTTCCGAAATTATCTCCCCTTCGTACTCCGTTCCCTGCCCCCTCCTTCTTATGTTCTCATTGTTTCTAAATAAAAGACTCTTCACTTTAAAGTTCAAGGTCATTAAAATAGAGGGGGGCGTAGCAACAAGCGCAGGGGATGAATTATTATCAACTGTTTACTAAAACCTTATCTTAAAACGCTGGCTCATTCAGCAAATTTTGAAAATGTGTGTGTGTGATAAAGATGCTGGTGTGTGGAAGATACATGGCAGGAGCCGCTACAATTAGAATTCCTTCACTTTCTCCTTTGCAGATGTACTTTTGTGAAACAATTTCTAAGTTTAACTAAAATACAATATTATGTTTGTAGGTAAAGGAAATGCAACGCGAAGGCATTACACAAAATATTTAATTATTTATTTGTACTCAAGATTCAGGATTGATATGTATTGAAATAGATCGTCTCCTAAGACGTAAGCTAGCGAAGAGTATTAATACTTATAAAAAAAAAAAAAAAAAAGGGAAAGCACCACACAATCACTGCATACTTCGATTACAATACTGCAAAGCTTATCTCCCCCTTTTTCTATATAAAACCAAATTAATAAATAACACAAATTATTTAATTAATCTTTTTTTTTTTTTTTGATCGATTAAACATTTTGCTAGGAACAATTAATAAATGTGAAAACTTTTGACTCTATCCGACGAAAGTTGGACCAGACCGACAGACAAACTTGATATACGTTGTGTAAAAAATAAACCTCTCAGAGTTTCAATTCCATTTCTCGTAGAAGTACACTACACGTTGATCAATGAATCCCAGGGACTGTGTAGACAAAAAAAGTCAGAAGATAAAAATTTGCTGGATAGTAAACTGCAGAATGAAACCCGGATATTTGTATAATTTAAGCCGATCCAGTTTGCATGGAGGACATTAAAAAGGAAGGCATGTCCGTTAAACATACACATTGTAGTCCAGCTCTTATTCTGTTCTATAGCATGACTCTATGACTAGCTCTTATTAGGTCTGACATCCTTTTCCCTCCTTTTCTAAAGCATTACTCACTTTCTCTTTCTCTCTCTCACTCCCCCCCCCCCTCTCTCTCTACATTGTCCAAAGAGCTGGACTCACAGACTCAATTCAGACATCCGGACATAGATTTGACGGACCAGCAATAATGAAATAATTAAAAGCGACGCGCATTTGTTGCCCCTTTGTTTTGCCCCGTCCTGAGTTAACTGCCCATAGCTCACTCACGACCCCCTCTGCCCCGAATGGTCAGTTTGGCCGGGGGGGGGGGAGAAAAAAGCGTTAGAGAGTATGGTCCGCTGTGTCTCGAGAAGGATGGAGGGTGAGTGGGCGCCTAACCCGGGGGCTTGTCAGTTGGGGCGAGACGGGGAGAAATAATGTGGAATGGAATGAACTTTGTTTTACAGCAAAGTGTAAAGTGGTCTTAGAAAGGTTTTGGGGGGGGGGGGGGGAGGGGGAGGGGGGGGGAGATGGCGAGACTAGAAACAAATTGTCTTTGGGAGGTCTTTATCCTTTCCAGTTGACCTCAGGGTCAACTCACGCTCCCCTCCCCTATCGCCACTCCATCACTCGGGCATCAGAAGAAATTGTAAATGAGAGAAAAACAAGGTCCGCATTTAAGGCCCTGGCCACAAGGCAAACGTCTTTGATTTAATTAACAGTAGCAGCACGCGCCGACACTCCACGGACTGAAGACCCGCTTTAATAAGCATAGAGGAGGAGGAGGAGGAGTGGAACGGGCAAGAGGAAGAAAGAGGAGGAGTGAGGGAAAAACAAGCAGTAGTTATGGAGGGGAGGGGTGTGATATGAGGATCTCGCTAGAAAATTTGGAATTATGGCATTGCTGGGTAAATTACATTGCATGACCTTGACCTGTTTAAAGTTGAAACAAATTTCACACCACTTTCCATTTTGTTCTTTCTCTCTCTCTCTCTCTCTCTCTCTCTCTTTTACCCTCCTTCTTTCTAGCCTTCTTTCCGTCGTTCATCAATAAGGGCCCTCTAGCCAAAGGGAACAGACAGACCATAAACAAGGACTCTTTTTAATGAGTAGCAGAAAGCGGGAAAAGGGGAGGTCACTAGCAAAAAAAAAAAAGAGCCAGTAATTAGGTCTTCTTTTTTATTTGAACAATTTTATTTTGAAGGTCACATTGCCTTGAAGGTTAACATCATTATAACACTCCTGTGATTTTTAAATAAGGACTAGAATGTTTTAACCAATCATATTTAACTATGCGTATCACGTGATTTAATGAGGTTCGTGAGCATCATGGGAAGGGGAAATATGGCGGAATCAGGGTGTCCGGAGGCATTTTTCTGTTATATCAGTCGAGCTAACGGTTTTGTTGTGTCTCTGACGTCTGCTCAGTCGATAACGTCAGTTTTGGCTCCTGCTTTTTGCTTCGTTTTTTTTCCCCTCGAATTTCTCACATTGTATTTAAGTTAAAACAAAAGTAAGGGGAAATAACTTTTTCTTTCTGCTTAGCTTAGAGGAATATCCAATTTTGTGAGCGATAAAAAAAAAAAAGTGTTATGAGAATTGTACAGTAAATGCAAGCTGCCTACTAACAATTACAATAAAAAATTAATTAATGTTACTTCAAATTGTTTTTAATTTGCAATCGAGATCTCTGACAAAACAACAAGTGAGGCATAAATGCAATACATATAGATGGACCAGTGTTTCCCAAACTGTCTCCAGCGGAACCAGCGAGGCCTGAATGGCTGTTCCAAGAGCTACTGGAATAATTAACTAGTAAGCCACCACGTGAGGGTGTTCCTCTAAATCAGGGGTTCTCAACCTGTGGGTCGCGACCCCTTTTATGGTCGATTAACGATTTGCCAGGGGGTCGCCTAAGATTATCGAAACTATGGATTGTTAGTGTCTTTTCTTCTATTGCTGTATGTGTGTGCTTGGTGGGGGGTCGCGGCAGAGTGGGGTTTGTAAAAAGGGGGTCGACGAGATTTAAAGGTTGTGAACCGCTGCTCTAGATACTAAGAATGCCGAAGTGTTCCGTTGGGATACACTGAGTTAAACAATACCATTGATATCTACAGTGGAGGTAGTTGTTAAACAAATAATTCGTATAATTTATTTTGTTAATTGAATGATGCCTGTGTAATCGTGAAGATGAAATAAATATTTAAACATAAAGAAGACATGAGAAAACAGGTTAAGCCTATCTGAATATTGTTTTGACTGTGAAAAAAATTCAGCCGAGTATGTCATTGTGTTATCTTGACATTGTTTACACAAATAAATAAAAAAAAATATTTCACCCAATAGTGAAGCAAGAAACTTAGAGGAACTCAAAACAAATAACTTCTGTTAGTTTTTCCATAGCGATGAAAGTTATCTTCCCCTATCCAGGACCAACAACTCAAGACAGATTATGCTACACGAGACAACGGCACGTGGGAAGATGGCGACAGATCCAGGCGAGGAATCTCTTTGATGACACAAGTTTAGTCAGACTGTGCCATGAAGGTGTCGATGACGAGTCGCTGGGGCTGTCATCGTACAGTTACATCCCCTGTCAGTTAAACACTACTTAACTCTTTCTCTCCGTAATTATTTACCACATTCTGGTGGAATCAACGTTGGTATCGTCAGTTAGGAGAGAAAGAGTTAAACAAAACCCAGAAATGTACTCTGGGTTTTCTTTACTTCATTTCAAACAAGGGTGCCCTTTCAGATCTTGCAAATTTCTGGGGCAGATGATGTTAAACGAATCTGCTTTAGTGGCCGACAGGTCACGAGGGTGTCATGTGGCCAGCACAACGATCAAAGGCTTTTACGTTACCAAACTCATTGGAGTTAAGTGGACTAAATGGTGTCCTAAAAATCCCAAGGATCAAAATCTCAGTCATCAAAGGGATTAATTAATTATTTTTGTTTTATACCAACAAGAAAAATTAATCTTTTCAGTATTCAAAATATGCAGGGTTTCGTCCTCTTAGACACGCTATTTCTCTTATACCCATTCTCGGATCAAGTTGACACTTTGCGCAATTATTTATTGTTTTTAACAAAACATGGATCAATTTAAAAAATTAACCGATTAGTCAACTATTTATTGGTAATTATTTTTTTTATCGAATAAGAGAAATAACTTCTATTTTATTAATTGTTTCAGCACCTAGCTTCAACTCTATGCTTACTTTATTAAGATATAGAGTTGTAAGTGCGGAGTTCTTTCCCTGTATACAAAACGTTCCAACGTGCCTTGTTTTGGCTTAACTTAAGGTCATCAATTAAATACACTAAAAACAAAAATAAACTATTTTCTTTTTACACAAAAAAATAAATTAATGAATATAATAAAAATAATAATAATAATAGACCTGCCACATCACCAGAAAATTCCTCAGTGGAAACTGTTAAAGGGACTACGATGAATTTTGTTTCTCTTTAGCGAAACTCGACCCTGGCAGCGCCAGAGAATGACTACTCGTTTATTTCTAACATAATAATAATAATAATAATAATAAACAAACTATACAGTCAACGTGTGTGTGTTTCTAAGTACAGAAACGCTTTAAAAAAAATTACATCAATACAACGATAGCTCGAGAGGCTTAAGGTAAAGCTCAGGCCTCACACCTTGCCAGGTTTTCTTCCGCTCGTCCCCTCCGCGACACCTTCGATAATAATGGACCAAAAAAAAAACAGCGGCTAGAGAAAGTACACGCATTTCAATTGTTTTCCAGAGTTTCGGGCCTTTCATAAAGTACAGATATTTTGTGACCTTAACAATGTTGTGTTATCTGACCTGATCAGGTACGGGGGACTTGTCTCCAGAGGTGGTCCCCTGTTAGCGTCAACCCCTCCCCCGAACCCGTATCTCTCACACACACATGCGCGCACCTCTTCTCTGTGTTGCTGAAAACGAATCCGCGCATTAAATCTGCGTTTTATTCTTGCCAACTTTCAAAGGCGTCGTCCCCCCGATTGTCCAGTTAATCTAAGATCTCCGCCCACTGCTTTGGAAAGTAAAATCTAATCGAGTCGACATCAAAGAGGAAATCGCCCTTGACATTGAGAAAATACCACACTTACCCTCCCCGTCTGACGTGCTCGCGATATTAACGGAATGACCTTCTGGCGTGGACAATAGCTGCCCCCCCCCCACACACACCCACCCGAGAACGAACAAACAGGCACACACAGTCCTGCGGTCAAACCTTTTCTATTCCGGTAATGTCTAGGTCAGTCACCTATTTAGGTGTGAGGTGGGAGGTGTTTGGAGACTCCCCCCCCCCCCACCACCCCCGCTCCCATGTTAGCGGGTCACGTGATAGAAAGTACAAAAAACACCGATAACGTGATAATCACACGAAAAACGGGCACACGCCTCGTAAAACTTCCTAGTGGACAAAAATCAATGCTAGGCCAAGCAAATCAAATAAAAATAATCTTTTAGGTCTTGATTATACTTGATCACTTACAAACGCCGCGTACATGGAGAAAAGAAAATCTAAATCGACCACACCGGCGATCAATGGTTGTGCCTGTGGCAAAATATGTAGGTCGCAGATGGGGCTGCGTAGCCAATGGAAATACTGCCATCCCCATTAATCTTCGGACCCGAAGACAAACCTTATTATAGTCTATCTAGATCAAACTATTTTGTACAAAACTTTTTGAACAATAGTTGGGTGAACTTAGAGGCGTCTTGAAAATTCCAGAATAAAAAAAAATGTCGAGATTCGAACCCTGGATCCCTCGGTTTGAAAGCCAAACTCCTTACCACTCAGCCACTAGAGTGAGATAAGCTTCTTACAATGGTGTCTTATGTTTATTCTCCTGGGCTACCAGAGTGGATCGTTATTTTTTGGAAAATATATTCTAGGTAGATGTATTTGAGAATATATATGGGTATGTGTGGCAGGGGTGAGTACATACTATTTCAACCAGAAGGAGAAAACGATTTATCAAGGAGTCATGATACTGTAAAGATGTTAAAATATCATAATGCGATGATACATAGATCTGAGGAGATAGATAGATAGAGAGAGAGAGAGATAGGAGGAGGGGGGGGAGGCGGAGAGAAGGCTGACGATCACTCAGTCATAACATCTCCTACATGCTAAGAAGTCAGGACCGTTACAGTGTGGGGGTAGTATTTGAGCGGGTGGGGTTTGGGATGGTGTGAATAGAACAAGGGATGGGGGGTGAAACAAAGTTGAGATAGGGCGCCGAGATGTCACTTTGTGGCAGCTGTATCCACACTCACGAGGCGCCCTCCTCTAAACAGCGGAAATAAGTAGTGACATGTGAATAGAACTGTATGAAAATGCATATGTAAAAAAAAAAAGGTCAATAAAGACCAAACATTTCAATATTCAACAGACTGGATTACCACTGTAGAATACAGCTACAACTAAACAATAATAACTAATTTTTTTTATTTTTTTTTAAATAGGGCGTAATTATCTTTTTTTTTTTAAAATAACGTCTGTAATATATAAGACTAGTCGACCCGCGGCGTAGCATACGCCGCTATTGTGTGACGGGTGTTGTCGAGCAGAGTGTATGACTGTTCTTCCGTGAGTAAGAACAACGGACAGGGCGTCCCTCTAGTTATCCGAATGTTCGCAAACAAAACTTACATCCATATCCATCTTGCGAAGTTCGAGAGCAAAAGTTTCGTCGATGACATTTTCCCCCAGAAATATGCGACTGTTAGAAATAAACAGTTACCCGATGCCGGAATTTCGACTACATTGAAAGACCTGTTGATTCCACGAAATATATGCGAAGCGGTCGCCATGGTTAGGAAACGAAGGGCAATACGAAGGGGCAAAATCGAAACAAAGCTACAGAAAAAAAGCAACTATTTTAATTTTTAACGACACCAGATAATTAACGTGTGTAAAAAATACACAAATAAATATTTTTTTTTCTGAGCCTTGCTCTCTGTCGCCGCGTAAGTTACGCGGGGTAACTCTAGTCCGACTTGCAGAAATGTAAAAAATGAAAGAGTTATCTTTCAATGACTTTTTCATCGAGGGTTAGAGAGTCGGTGTGCGTGGTGTCCCGCATGGTTGGGCGACATAGAAAATTATATATATACAGATAGACAAGATAAGAGCGGAGAAAATTTCATAAATGTATAGAAAGAGGGGAGGAGTTTTTAATAGTCACACGTAATATTATTCATTATTTAGTCTGTAATTTACAAGACAGGATAATAAAATATAAAATAAGATATTCTTCTTATAAATAGTGCATGTGAAATTAAAAATGGTTTTGTTAGATTTTCTACAATTTTTTTTCCACTTAAATTTAGTTTTGCCACAGAACGCATTAAAAGTAATTGACGTAGGCCAGTCCTGGAGTGACACACCAAATGTTACACTTTTGACATTTATTTGTCTGTGTTCCGCCTTCTCCAAGTGTATCCAAAAATGTTTCTCCATATTCACAAGTGCAAGTTATTTTAACTCAGTTCTTAAACACAGCACTTTATCTCTGAGACAGGACTTTCATAGATGAGGTTGTTGTTTTTTTCTCAATGTCGGCGTCCTAGTAGAAACATTTCAAGGAGAGGACAAAGAAAAGAAACAGTTTCTGGTTAAGTAACAACAGTATGTAACAACAGTAAATAACAACAGGGTTAGGATGAGATGTTTACTAGTGGGCACGGCTATAATGGGCATTCGGGCAAATTCCCGGTGGGCAGGTACCAAAAATGGGCCGGTAGGACCACAGTAATTTTTTTAAATCTCGTCTGGGTCGCATGGATGTCACTAAGACACTTATTAAATTGTTGAAGGTTTTACAGTATTCTCTTACAAAATGGGGCCCTCTGAGCAACGTGTTTATATTTACTGTAAGCATGTGTACAGCTATCGATATATTATCAAACTTAGAATAATTTTGAGGATAGGACGACCTACGTTTGGATGTCCATCATAAAATATACAATTTAGGGACCGGATGAAATAGAAACGCCCGGAACGATTTTGACATCCAGTCCGCCCCTGCTGGCGGGGATAAACAGCCCCCCCCCCTCCTAATATCCTTACGTTCTTCAGAGGTTACTGCCTCTGATTCTCTTGTCACCCCACAAAGTCAAGGGCGACCTAGCAGGCATATGAAGGACCCACCGTGGCGTTAGGCCATGACATGACTTTGCGAGTAAGAGAAGAGATGTGGGCCATCACCTAAAATCATAGGTGGGACCCCAATGGTCTGAACCATGGCTGTCTGGTCTACCGTCCAGGTCGTCCGGGGTTCGAACCTTGCCCACCGCCGACCCCCGACATCAAGGAGAGGTTTGGACTAGGATGTAAAATTGTTTTGCAAAACAAAAACAAGCAAAATAGTCGATATTTAAACAGAGATTAGGGAGTAGAAATTTTCTTCCTTCCTAATCACTGTGAGAAATGTTTTGCTGCGTTCGATGGTCTCACGGGGTTCTCACAATGACGCAGGTCCTTCACGTACTTACTAAAGTACAGGACTAAACGCCATACATCAGTTTAGGCACACAAGAGCCTAGGCGAAAATAAGAAAAGACTTGCTGTATTTTAAAATCCTGTCAATGTTGACAGGTGTCATATACATATAAACTATAGGTCAGTTCAGTTAATGTATGTATTTAGGTCACAGGCAGATCACAGCCAAGGGACGTAATGATCGCAGCTAAGAAAACATGACAGAGATCACTAATGACGTGACCTCGTGGTTGACACCCGTCAGACTGTTGTATGTCACTGAGTGACAAGGCCATCTCACACATCTAGGACTTCTTTACGTCACACGACCTTTCCAACGGCTGTGCGTTGTATGTGGGTGTGCGGAGGAGAAGGGGCTTATGTCAATATGTCACTTTGTTTAAAGTTGTCGTTTACAAATTAAGACAAAATTCCTGTGAATACTTAGATTTTCTTATTTTTAAAATTTGTGTCTATAATCATAGTAAATTATTCAGTGTCATTCAGTTGTATCAAGCGACCAACATTTGTAAAAAATCCAGCCCTGTTACCATGGTTACAAAATGAAACCCTACCTCCAGACATGAATGGACATAGAAGTTGAAGACGTTCAATCAGATGATTACATCCTAGCTGAAATATACTCTAGAGGGGAAGGGAGGTATGACGGCTGGAAGGTTTTGAACTCGGAAACATCGTCCAAAGAGCAGACCAAACAACCAGGCGTCCATTAAACTGTTACCCAGGAAACATCGTCCAAAACGCAGACCAAACAACAAGGCATCCATTAAACTGTTACCCAGGAAACATCGTCCAAAACGCAGACCAAACAACAAGGCATCCATTAAACTTTTACCCAAGAAACATCGTCCAAAGAGCAGACCAAACAACAAGGCATCCATTAAACTTTTACCCAGGAAACATCGTCCAAAACGCAGACCAAACAACAAGGCATCCATTAAACTTTTACCCAGGAAACATCGTCCAAAGAGCAGACCAAACAACAAGGCGTCCATTAAACTGTTACCCAGGAAACATCGTCCAAAGCGCAGACCAAACAACCAGGCGTCCATTAAACTGTTACCCAGGAAACATCGTCCAAAGAGTAGACCAAACAACCAGGCGTCCTCTAAACTGTTACCCAAGAAACATCGTCCAAAGAGCAGACCAAACAACCAGGCGTCCTCTAAACTGTTACCCAGGAAACATCGTCCAAAGAGCAGACCAAACAACCAGGCATCCATTAAACTGTTACCCAGGAAACATCGTCCAAAGCGCAGACCAAACAACAAGGCGTCCATTAAGCTGTTACCCAGTTATCAAAATGTGGCCAGATTTTTTCCACGCTCAAAACTTTCAACCATTCTATTTATCTACTGCTCAAACACATTTCAACAAGTTTGTCCATGTTTTTTAAACACGCAAATATCATGGCGATAAATTCTGAATCAGGTTGTCCCTGGCCTTTGTTTGGTAGAATCCAGGGGTACAACACTGCAGGGCTATCTCGACCACTGCCACCAGACCTTGACACTTATCTCTGAATTCGGGCTGGGCTATCAGTCCCAACGCGGAGTTTACTTGACCAGATGTTGACATGACCACAGAGAAAGGGCAGTTCAACTAACAGGTAGAGGCGGAAACCGTTTGGTCAATTCCAGTTTAGTTTATATGTTGTGGCCATTATCTTAACTTTAACTATTCTAATAGTGCCATGATTGTATGTGTGTGTGTGAGTGTGTGTGTGTGAGTGATTCCCATTGTTTTGTTTCACACAATTTCGAATGTTCCTTAAGAGTTGAACTTAAAGCTAATGCATACTAGCCCGAACCTTCCGCAGGAGGATGGCGGCAGGGTTTGAACCAAAGACAATCGAGACCATCGATCCACAGTCCAAAGCACATAACACACGACCAGGCAGCAATCCACCAGTGGCGTAGCTAAGGTGGGGGACGGAGGGCTCCAAATTTGAAAATCACTCTGGGCCCCGACTTGAGGAAGGCCCCCAAATGATTTTCCGAAATTTGTTTTTACATTAAATATTACGCCATTATCTCATGTCATGATGTGGAACATTAAATTGCAGGGGCCCCTAAAGAGGTCAAACCCCCCCGGGCCCTCACATCACTAGCTACGCCACTGCCATCCACTACTGTCCTTTGATCAAGATGTTGTTTTTAGAAGGATGGGTTGCATTGGTCGTGTATAAAAGTGACAATGAAAGACTAGAACAATGAATTCGAATGCCTTGAAAGACAACCCTTTTTGTTTTACTATTTAATTTGTTTATTACTTACGTTGGTCTCGCCAACCTGCTAAGTAAACAAAAAATTATTTGCTGATAAAAGATTTCTAGCTTTTATTCAAATGTGTGTGTGGGGGTTAATTCGTACGCATGCAAAGTATTGTTTGATTATCTGTCTGGGCACTACACCCTCACAACATCAATAAATATAAACAATGGTAAAAAGTAGTTGCGAGTCTTGGACCGTGACCTCCGTGACACCATATCGAAGGTGCCGCTTGGACGCTGACTGCAGCGCTAGAGAAGAGGGTCGTAGCAATGGGATTGAGATGCTACAGAAGGATCCTAGGTATCACATTCTCAAAGACCGCATCCCAAACGAAGAGATTGGAGACAGGGTTATTACAGCGATTGGACCCCACGATGACCTGCTAACTATTGTTAAAAAAAAGCGCAAACCAAAACTCTATAGCCATATTACAAGGTCTTCAGGGCTCGCAAAGACCTTCCTTCAGGGAACAGCACAAGGGAAAAGAAGATGAGGCAGACAGAGAAATCGATGGAAAGACAGCATAAACGAATGGACGGGCCTGCCATTGAAAGAGATTCTAAGGCAAAAGACAAGGAATGGAGAAAGACAGTCGACTAATCTTGTGTGGTGCCCGAACGGTCCAACAGACTAAGGGATAGCTGAAGATGAAAACATTATTCCGTCTTTCTTATTCCTACATAGTTCATTCCTAAATAGTTTATTCCTACATAGTTCATTACGTCGTGCTCATTCCTACATCGCTCATTCCTACATAAAATATTTCTATATAGTTCATTCCGTTTTCTTATTCGTATAAAGCTCATTCCTACATCGCTCATCCCTACATAGTTTATTCCTATACAGTTCATTCCGTCTTTCTCATTCCTTCATCGCTCATTTCTAATAGTTCATTCCTACATAGTTCATTGCGTCTTTCTCATTCCTACATCGCTCATTCCTGGATAGTTTATTCCTACATAGTTCATTCCGTCTTTCTTATTCCTACAACGCTCATTCCTACATCGCTCATCCCTACATAGTTTATTCCTAAATAGTTCATTCCGTCTTTCTCATTCCTACATAGTTCATTCCGTCTGCCCCACTGATTGGACAAGATATCATTCTAGTCGTTCGTTAAAACCTCCCTTAAAATGTAACATGAAATCTGAGAACTCTATCTTACTGCAACACATTTAAGTCTACAAAACGATTCGCTTTTCTATTATACGGTCGAAATTGACAGACTTAGAAAGAATATTATTATAAATAATTCTAAAGCCCATTTTGTGGGAAACTCCGAACCGAGCGTAGTGTAGAAATCTTGGGAAAGGAACTCAGGTGGTAGTGGCAGGCCACTTACTTTGTTTGCAGCTTTGACTAACCTTTAGTCACAATGAGTGCCAACTCCTCCCATGACCCTCTCACATTTTTCATCACTTTTCATAACCACATACTCCCCCGCCCCCCATGACACCTCCCTTCTATCTCAGGCCTTGGCGTCGAACGTGAATCTGGAAAAAGAAATCTGTCACGACTAAGGAAATCCGATTCCCGAGAATTACTCTCTACAGGAAAATTTTTTTTTTCCAAGATCACGGAGGGATGAATTATTTAATTCGTAAGTCTAAACTCACAACAGCAGTTTTAACATAGGCGTGTTAAAATGGGGGTCAATAATACCCGATGCCCTCAGAAAAATATAGATTTGTATTCGTTTATTAAACAATGTGTTGGTTGAAATCTTGACTTTTCATTGGAACTCGACGCTCCCGCCTAAAAGGTACAAGAAAGGAAGCAGGCGTTATGAAGAGAAATATTGACGTCTGCCGTCTGGATCAAGTATCGTGTAATTAATGCCCCTGAGGAGATGACAGAGATTGATTTCCCATGGACATTTTACACATTGCCTTTCAAAAGTCCAGGGGCTCGTGACAGAATATTTTAGCGAGCTGCCAACTTATGTTTTCTTCTGCTGTAAAAATTTCAGAGCTAAAACAAGTCAACACCGGTAGCGTTTTATGAAAGCTTATGGCCCATGTATTAGTTGGCACTACCGGAGGCCATATTGTCAACACTGACTTGTGTATATAGAGACCCCGGCAGACTTTGAACAGGTCGACGCCAAGATGATCATCAATCATGAATAATTCTGAGATTGCAGACGTAACTAAATTCCCGCTCAAAATCTATGACGTCATGCTGTGTGAATTAAAATATAACTTGTCTAGAAATTATAATATAACTTGTCTAGAAATTATAATATAACTTGTCTAGAAATTATAATATAACTTGTTTGAAAACACAGCGTGCACAAAAGCTATCAATGTTTTATTTACGCAGGGCAGTATAAGTTGTTCTTAGTTCGCTGGGACGAACACAAAACTGATGGATCAATTGATGGGGGAAAAAAACAAAACAACTTAATTGGTTGTAAGGAAAATGAATCATTTTGTTCGAAAGGATTTTCAAAGATGACCATTTTAATGCTAGGCCTTACGATTTATGCGTTTGATTAGGGCAGGGGTTCTCAACCTGTGGGTCGCGACCCCTTTGGGGGTCGATTTGCCAGGGGTCGCCTAAGACCATCGAAAATATGAATTGTTATTATCTACCCTACAATTCTGTATTTGTGTATGATGGGGGGGGGTGTCACGGCAGAGTGGGGGATTGTAAAAAGGGGTCGCCGAGCTTAAAAGGTTGAGAAACGCTGGATTAAGATGAGGCAAAGGAAATACATGATAGAGAAACCTGAATATAAAATACAATTCTTTTAACACAATATGTTGGTCGATGTTATGTATTGTAGGATATAGAATATTTTACTAGCCAGCCTACATAATATCGACTTATAAGATAAGATAAGATATTTTTATTGGTCCTATCAAATGGAAATTCAGGTTGACTACAATTAATCCTCACAGCGTAACTACTGTTAAAAATGACCGAATGCTGCAATATGAAAACAATCACACACGTCATAACACTTGTGTCTAAACTTGAGATTGAAATATTAGATCAGACAAAAAAACAAAAAATGGATGTCTTGACAAGCAATAAATAGCCCATATTTGAAAGAGAGAAAAACTGAAGTCTTGATTAGAAAATGCAATATTAGAAAGGCCAGAAAACAGAAAGGTAGGCACTATTTGATTTAGTTGGAGGCACGCATAAAAATATCTGTTTGACTTGAGGCGACCATTAAGCCTTATGGGCGACATGACTTAGCGATTCTATGTGCTGGATGTGTACCTAGACACACGTCGCGGACACACATTGACTATTTGAACAACCAGGGAGCCTGCTAATCACAAGAATTATTCCGCACATAGACGCGATAGGAGGTGTCCAAGCCCCCCGCCCGCCCCCCCCCCCGATTTCATAATGTAACAAGGGCGGGCGTTAGTTAGCATGCTGGGAGGTGAGGCGGCACCTTGTCTAACAGAAGGATGTTAAAATGTGTGAGCTTGGCTTATAGGGACAGTGTCACTTAGTACCTACGTAAACTTAAGACTCATACGCCAAGCTCTGCCCCTTTAAAACAAATAGAACAAAAATATCTTAAAACACATAAATAAGTTAGAGTGGCACCCCTTTAACCAAACTCTTGTTCGCTCTGTGTGGTCAAATAAGAAAAGGGAGGGGGGTTGTATTTCAAAGTAATTATCTCGTCAAGAAATTTTAAGTGAATTTCAATCTTAAAACTGGACACTTTATGATTCAGACATTCGAAGTTGTTAGTTTAGCAACAGGCTGCCTGGTCGTGCGGTTTACGCACTGGGCTGTCGTTCAGAGTTATCGATGGTCCCGGGTTCAAACCCTGCCCGCTCCCATCCCCCGTCGTCCTGCGGGAGGTTTAGACTAGGAAGTAATTAGCTTCAACTCTGAAGGAACATCCGAAACATGTAAAACAAAACAAAAAAAAAAAACAGGCCAAACACTTGTCTAAGATATTCCTGATGTCAAAGTAGCGAAGTCTTGGAAGAAAAAAAGAAATGACGCAATCGCAATGTTTAAACAATGTTAGAATTTAATTAGGAGTCTTTGATTCAAGATCGTTTCGCTCCAAACAGTCAATCCTTTGCACCACCATCACCTCTCCACCACTGACTTGCGTCGTGAAATGCTGACGCGGTGGGCTCAATAAAAGTTCACCCACTCTTTCTGTTCTAAAGCTGTTCATTTTTGGTTTGAGTTTTCTTAATACAAAAACACAATTCTTTTTTTTTTTTTTTAATTGAGTCTGTATTAATTAATATCAAACATTCTCCGTGTTTAGACAGACACAAAACGAAGTATATCAAACATTTGTGTGTGTGGTATAACCAAAAATTAATAATAAAAAAAATGCTTGATTGAAAATTGTTTAGGCATAGAATCATTCAACAAAATATTGATTTATTAAGAATTTATAAAGCTTTATTTTGTAAATTTCCGTGAATTAACTAGGAACCCTGATAACTTTGAATTTATTTTTTTTAAAATAGCTCTTTATTATTCAAATATCTATGAATGCTTTACTCTTGCTAATGAAAACAACCACAGAATGGACGGGCTAAAACTAGTACCAGTGTCTGGTACAGAGAAAGTGATGAAAGAGGCAACTAAAAAGACTAAAAAAAACGATCTCACGGAACCTGTCAATAAGTTATGGTATTTGGTGAGTGTAAACTGGCCATATCAGGTCGTCAGGGTGTTGTAGGAGGATACGGGGTGGAATAGGGCGCCTGATTCCCGTGGCCATAGAAAAGAGAGTGTTTCCTTAGGCCCAACAATCGATCGGCATTGCTTCAGCACTGCACTGTAGAGTGGCTCCATCAATTATTTAGAATCGAGTCACCTATCTGATGTAGGGTAAACATTGCTAGAGTGGCGTACCTGAACAAAGCCCCCCCCCCCAGTCCCCAAACGGCTTAACTGACTGAGCATGACTTAACTCATAAGTGAGACACTCATCCAAATCCCCCCTCCCCCCCCCCAAAAAAAAAAAAAAAAAAAAAAAAACAACATTGCAATTGTGATGAAATATCATTCACCAGGTGCACGCCCCTGAAACAGTTATCAACGATCATCCACACTTGTAGTGTTTCATTTAGAAAATAAAGTACCTGCCAGTACAATGTGCCCTTCTCCTGCCCCCCCCCCCAGCCGCCCCCATTACCACTCCACCTCTGTTTCTAAATGTTAGAGCTATACACAAGTCATTGTTATTTCATCTCTGCCAGGCCCCGGTCCAAGACGAGACGGAAACAGAGAGTCAAGTGGCCGACGGTTGAAAACAAATCAATGATATAACGGGCCCTGCTACTGATATACTTCCAGAACACAGGTCTCTCCCCCCCTCCCCTAGCACTTAGTCTCTAAGACAACACCCACCCCCTCCCCGTCTTCAGCCCACTTCCTCTTGTAAACACTACAACTGGCATAAACGGTAACGTCACAGCTCCACCCAAACCTGGTGGAGCATCCATCTGACCTTCAGAGCATCGTACATTGTCTGCCTTTTCCTCCTTACCTCTTAGTTCTGCCTTTGTTCCTCTTTCTTTTTCCCTCTACCCAAATCCCAGTCTCTACCTCCTCCGATCACTAATTAGCTGAGGGAACGACAGAAAAAAAGAGGACGATAGAGGCAAAGGCGGGGGAGGGTGGGAAGTGAAGAGTACAAAATAGTGTGATAGAGAAAAGGGCAGAGGGGCGTCATCATCAGCAGAGGGGCGTAGAATGGGGGAAAGGGGAGAAAGGGCAATAGGGTACGACAGAGGGGAGATATGGAGAAATATAACAGGAAGAATATAAGAGAGAGATAGTGGGAGAAATGTAAAAGATGGAGAAATATAAGAGAGGAAGACATATAAGAGAGGGAGAAATATAAGAGAGGGAGAAATATAAGAGAGGGAGAAATATAAGAGAGGGAGAAATATAAGAGAGGGAGAAATATAAGAGATGAAGAAATATAAGAGAGGGATAAATATTAGAGATGGAGAAATATAAGAGATGGAGAAATATAAGAAAGGGAGAAATATAAGAAGGGGAGAAATATAAGAAGGGGAGAAATATAAGAGAGGGAGAGAGGGAGAAATAGTTGACAAGATTCATAGGTGGGGGAAAGATAGTAAGAGTCCATGTTTAAACGTATTGTAATAGTTTGTATTCATCGACTTCTAACTCAGATTCAGACCAGGCCCACTCTGTTATATCTATTTGTAAACATAACAAACATCAATGGCTTAAACTTTAGTTGATAGAACCAAGTATTTAATTAGAACTAAATATTTAATTTAACTCAATTTCATAAAACGTGACAAATATTTGTTAGATACTCATTATAGACCACAATGCACTTTGGTCGCTTACAAGAACAACAGGTTGTAGTCACACCTTGCATTGTATTGTGTTTCATTACGTTGTGCATAACAATACATTTGTATTCACTTCAAATCTGCACTCATTATCATTAATCATTTTATTAATCATTTAATTATAGAAAAAAACATGAATTAAGTCTACTTTTTCTACAACTGATGTATAAGTTTTTGGATGCGGATCTGTAAGCGGTCACATTGGGGGCCTCCACTGAGTTTGTATTAAACACAAACTCTCTTTTTTTTTCAAGCTATGGATATTTCTTGATGAATAAAAATTATTAGTTTTACAGATTAGGTCAAAACATCCAGGCTAGAGTTAGAATTCTGGTTTATTGTAGAAAGCAGACTTCTGATTCTACAATGTATAGATCAATTTATTTCATGTAGCTCTTAGATGTAAAATAATAATTCTACGAGTACGATAAATTATTATCTTCTGACTTCATGCTATAATAGCAATGAAGATTTATATGAGCACTATAAACTCTGTTTTCTAATCTCATGTTGTTCAAGATGCTACTTGGAATAATTCCCTGCTGTGAGATGTATCTTAACAAAGCGATATAAATTCCCAGTTAGGGGAGACAACTCAAAGTTTACGAACATTCCCTTGAAAATATCAATGTTGTCACACTACACTTGCTACTTTTTTTAGTGTTTTTTTTTTACATTAAAAACTATCACTACCACTAAAATATTGCTGCACATTCTCAGCCAATCAGCGATGGCTATCAGTACATTTACGAGTCTACTTGAGGCAGTCGCTTCTGCCACTTCAGGTAGCCTACTCCAGCGCTAAATTCTTTTTGGCGCCACAATAAAAACTGTTTGAAATTGTCAGACATTAGCTTATGAACCGATTCAGAAAAAAAAAAAATAGAAATAGCAACAATATAGCAAAACAGTTTTATTGGCTGTCAAAAATGTTAATAAGTAGATGAAAAGAATTTTAAAAAGGCAAAGAACACTTGTACTGAGGAGACTTGTTCGGAAGATTTTGTAGATTTTGTTTGAAACATTTGGAGGATAGTGACCTTCGCAATTAGAAAAAAAAAGATTAAATATTTTTATGTTTACATATAATCTAGAGCTAGTCAGAGCCACAGGGCAAGCTCAGCTAGTCAGTGCCATAGGGCAAGCTCAGCTAGTCAGTGCCACAGGGACTATTAAACTAGTCACTGCCAAACGGCACATTCAACTAGTCACTGCCAAATGGCACATTCAACTAGTCAGTGCTATATGACACATTTAAACAGTCAGTGCTACACGGCACATTCAACCAGTCAGTGCTACACGGCACATTCAACCAGTCAGTGCTACACGGCACATTCAACCAGTCAGTGCTACACGGCACATTCAACCATTCAACCAGTCAGTGCTACACGGCACATTCAACTAGTCACTGCCAAACGGCACATTCAACTAGTCACTGCCAAATGGCACATTCAACTAGTCAGTGCTATATGACACATTTAAACAGTCAGTGCTACACGGCACATTCAACCAGTCAGTGCTACACGGCACATTCAACCATTCAACCAGTCAGTGCTACACGGCACATTCAACCAGTCAGTGCTACACGGCACATTCAACCATTCAACCAGTCAGGCTATCTAAATTTAGTGATTTTACTAAAGATGTTACTCTAGTCAAATGTGAATATTCGTTTGTTATGAATCTCACTGCTCTATTTTGTATCTGTTCCAGTTTCTTAAAGTTTTCTTGTTTTGAGGTGTCCCAAACAGAGGATGCATATTCTATTATTGGCCTAACCAAGGTTAAATAACATTTTAGTTTTATATTCTTATTTGATTTATAGAAATTTCTTTTAATAAACCCTAATGCTTTGTTTGATTTTTTGATAGTTTCATCAATATGGGGATTCCATGACAGTTTTTCATTTATTATAACACCTAGGTATTTTGCGTTTTTAGTCTGTGTTACTGGTATTAACTAAACGAACTCTGAACGGGAGGTGCAGGGGTCTCAAAGGGCTCCTGGAGACACGAGTTACCCAGTAACAATGTGAATGCTCTCCCCTGGATCCCCCACCCTCCCCACCCCAACAAAACATCGCGGTTCAAAGAGTGTGAAAAATGCCAAAACCACGAGAAATGTCTTCGACCAAAAAAAGACAAGCGAGAGAGAAGATAACGCAATCTGGTATGTTGAGCATCTTCAGACTCAGGTAGGGGAAAGTCTCCTGTGCCTGGCAGGCATTAAACAATATTGTCTTCTGCACAGAAAACGGAGGGGGGGGGGGAGGGGGGGAGTAGGTGAGGAGTAAAACAATGAGTTGTGTAGGGGGGGGGAGAGGGAGAGAAGAGTCTAGAAACTTGAGACGTCTGAAGCAGAACCGAGGCTATCGTCTGCTCCTACTTCAAGGCCGCTATTTATCCAACTCAAGAAAATAAGAGAGGCAGCTGCTGCAGTGAGATATCTACAAATTGTTTGGCGAGTCTGTAGAAGATATGACCTCGATACTAATATACCACTTGACCAGTGGTCTTCTTATCTTATAAAATACAGACGTTACTTTAAAAAAAGATGATTACGTCCTACGTAATCTAGGTCACCTGACACGCATCTTATTACAAAAGTGTCCGTCTTCAAATTTCCAATTTTAAATTCAATAAGGAAATCATCTAAATGAGAAGTATTGAGAGTCACATTGACCAAGGATGATTGTGACGCTAGAGAGAGAGAGAGAGAGAGAGAGAGAGAGAGAGAGAGAGAGAAGGAATATGGAAGGAAAAAGAGGATTAAAGAAGAGAGAGAGAAGAAGAAAGCGGGAGATAGAGTAGGAGTAGGGTAGAAAGAGAGAGAAAGAAAAAAATGAGAGATGAAAAGAGAGAAGCAAAAAAAAAAAGAATGATGGAGAGAGAAAAGGAGTGAGAAGAGAATGCGAGAGAGAAGAGAGAAAACAAATGAAGAGAAAGAAAAGAGAAGGGAGGGGGAGAAAGAGAAAAAAGAGGAGAAAGAGCGTGATGAGTGAGAGTAGAGGCACAGAGAGAGAGAGATCGAGAAATGAATGACTGAAAGATTTAAGAAAAAACAACTTATAACAATTGAACTACATTGATAATAAAATAAAATCCCGAGAGTCGGGCTTTAAGAGATCCACAGTTGGGGCAACATATTTTTCTTAAGGGCAGGTGTTGTGATGTCGGGCAATCATTCAAACCTCAGAGAATACATACCTCAGTATGAATACAATTAGCATACTACACCAACGTGAAATATTCCCTTACATAGGGGTGTAGGGGGAAGAAAGACCAATGGCCAAGCACGTCACACCCACACACACACACACACACCTATGGTATGTCAGAAACGGGGAATAACTCCTTCAATAAATATTGATAACAAAAGAAGTTTCACTTGCGTGATTTGTTTACAGACTTTCGACATTTCACTTTTATTTCCCCCATAAGTTCATCTCTGGGACACACATACTTAACCCCCCCCCCTTCCCCGGCCCCCAACCTCACCAACTCACACACATCACTTTGTTGACTTAAAGTCGCTTGACTTGGCCTCTGGTGAATGATAGGGTCACACCTTTCGACTTATTGGGGCGGAAATAAGATTAGTTTGAGACTCAGCGTGTACGCCTTGATTCTATTCAACCAGCGGCGGCCCCCTGAATTGAAAGAACAACCTCCCTGCTTGGTCCACAATGCGTCCCACCTACTTCCAGGGTCGGTATTTCAGTTTTGAAAGCGCCATTGGTGTCTGCCCTTTTAGTCAATGACTCCATCTACCACCGTTACAATACAGGTAGAACTCGGTCCTGCTCCCCACCTCCCGCTTCAATAGACCGACCGTTATTTGTAAACTCGAAAAACTTGGTCTTAATGTTCAACAATAAACAACAGATCTATAAACTAGTAACTTAAATTTAAATAATTGATTACAACCACAGTTCCTTGTAGACGTGTAGATCGATCAACAAATACATTATAGACGTTTAGAATTATCAGATAACGATAAGGTTTATTTTATACAAATCATTTCTCAGGTACTCATTGTAAGCAGGGTTGAACCGGCACCTTCGACGGAGGTCACGTTTGAACCAAGCTATTTCGTATTGAACGTATTGTATATAGGGTTGATCTGTTGCACTCATTGGATGCAGGTTTGAACACAAGACAAACAAGTACCGGTCAACAGTACTCACTAGCTTTTGTTTTACATGTTTCGGAGTGTTTCTTCAGAATTAAAATTTGTATCTCCAAGCCAAAACCTCCTGACTGGGGAGGGTTCAAACCCGGGACCATTGAGACACCAGTGGGGAGCGCATACCACACAACCAGGACGACACAACTAGGATGACTCAACCAGGATGACACAACCAGGACGACACAACTAGGATGACTCAACCAGGATGACACAACCAGGATGACACAACCAGGATGACACAACCAGGACGACACAACCAGGATGACACAACCAGGATGACACAACCAGGACGACACAACTAGGATGACTCAACCAGGATGACACAACCAGGACGACACAACTAGGATGACTCAACCAGGATGACACAACCAGGACGACACAACCAGGACGACACAACCAGGATGACACAACCAGGATGACACAACCAGGACGACACAACTAGGATGACTCAACCAGGATGACTCAACCAGGATGACACAACCAGGATGACACAACCAGGACGACACAACTAGGATGACTCAACCAGGATGACACAACCAGGATGACACAACCAGGACGACACAACTAGGATGACTCAACCAGGATGACACAACCAGGATGACACAACCAGGATGACACAACCAGGAAGACACAACCAGGATGACATCCCCAGATATAGTCTACTCTTATGTATAAATATTACAAATGTTTTTACCTTTAGAATAAAGTCTTTGACAAGTTGGAAAGAACCTATTATTTAATTTCAGATTAAACAAATGAAAAAATTGACACAAGAAATCGTTAGATTAAACCAATTATAATCAATTAGCTAACAGAATTAACCAGTTAGGGACAAGGAACTAATGAAATTTCAAAGATAATGTTGATAAATTTTTGTTTTGTTTAGTTTTAATTCCAAATTTTCCATTAGCTTTTGAATTTTATTCTTTTCAGAGATGTTTAGATGACGAATCATGGGATAGGAGATATTTATAAACTATTGCTCCGACTTATCTGAACGCTCCACTCATAATCAGATCTTCCTCTTTTCCCAGATACTGTAGGAAGAAATTTGTCTGAGAAGTCACTATGGAAAGGGGTAGAAAAGGTTAAGGGAAAAATATGTCAGCATTGTTATGAAAATGTTGGAACTGTGGAAAGCAGAGGAAAACGTCTGCTGCTTAACCCGGAAGTGTTTAGCTTGAATGGGGGTAAAAAAGTGAAAGAGGTAGTTAGGAGTGATGTGCCAGGATTATTGGCATGTCAATCAAACACAGTACTCGTATGCTTGGTAGTTTTAGTAGAGAGGGATACTGACCTACTAAGTAAAAGTAAAAGTCACCTATAGGAAGATAAAAAGTTTTCACTAGTTAGAGGTTGTCAATCCACGGATTCAGTCTGCACACTTAGTTCGAATTCCAAGACATACTTCTTCAACATTTTCGCAATAAGCTTTATAAAACATATACTTTGTAAAATGTGTTACATGTTTTAGGCGTTAGCGAAAAAAACGCCTTGTCAATGTTTTACCATAACTAAAATGTTATTTAACCTTGGTTAGGCCAATAATAGAATATGCATCCTCTGTTTGGGACCCCCCAATTCAAGAAAACATTAAGAAACTAGAACAGACACACAATAGAGCAGTGAGATTCACAACAAACGAATATTCACATTTGACTAGAGTAACACCTTTAGTAAAATCACTAAATTTAGAAAGCCTTCAGGAAAGAAGACTCAAAAGTAAAGTAGCGATTATACATAAAACACTGAACCATAATCTTCAAATACAATAACAAAATTAATAAAATACTCTGAAAGACACAAAGATAAAGGCACATTCCTCGTCCCATATGCTAGGACAAATTTGTACACATACTCCTTCTTCCCTAGTGCTATTAGAGCATGGAATGAGTTGCCTGAGCTAGTTAGGAAAACCAGTGACTTGGCCGAATTTAAGTTATTGGTTAATATGCATGACTGAATGAATGACGCGTAGGACGTAATCATCTTCTTTTTTGAAGTAACGTCTGTATTATATAAGATAAGATATGATGACACCTGCAGTATTTTAATTGTAACTGCTGCTAGTAAGATCATAAGCAATAAACAAGCCACACTTGGACATCTATTTGAGAACAACATTGTTAAGAAAGCTATACATATTTTTAGCATCAAAAATCACCCTCTTCTTCATGATCTCAACATTTGACCATCACAAAAAAGATACAAGACACCGATCACAAAACAGACTCATAAACTCTATTGTTCCTTTGGAAATTACATCATGAACAAACTGTTACAGTCTGTTGTAAATTTCACATGTATTGTTAAAGAGAAACTGGGGTGTGATGATGTATTTTGTGTGCTATCGTACAAAGTGTTTGCTCTAATGGACCTCATTCACCAATCGTAAACAAACAACATTTAGCCACGTGATAATATTGATAAAACAACGAAAAAAAAAACAGTCACGTGATAGCCATTGTGTATAAAAATTAGATCGTAATTTGTATAGAAGAGATAGAGAATCACGTGGCTAGATGTTGTTTGTTTACGATTGGTGAATGAGGTCCATTATGTATTGTTGTTGTTTTTTTTGAAATAAACAATTAGGTATGTCCCCGGGACCATGGAAAAGACCGAGTGATAGTCCAGAGCGCGTACCACACAACCAAACAACCATCCAGCTCAGTGATTCCCAAAGTGGTCTATATAGACCCCCAGGGGGTCTACGAAGACTTTCAAGGGGTCTACGAAAGTGAAAAAACAATTTGGGGGTCCATGAGATGTCCAAGGGGGTCTATGATAATAGATTTCATATAAGCAGGTCGTGACTTTAATTTTTACATTTTACATCCCATTAATGTAATTCTTCACATCTATAAAAAAGCAAACAAGATCCTCGAAATAAAGAATCACCCTTTGTGTCAGGATTTTGTGATTTTACCATCACTAAAAAGATACAAGACACAGATAGCAAAGACAAACAGACACAAACACTCTTTTGTTCCCCTAGCAATCAAATCATTAAATAAGAACAATTTGGTATAAACTTTGTCACATGTAAATTATGAGTGAGTCTGGTGTGAATGTACACTTTGGTTTCTTATAGTTATAATGTTTTTTGTTTGGTGTAATGCACAAATTTCCATACGGACAATAAAGATTATTATTATTATTATTATTACATATAATTTGTAACTTATAATCATTTAAATATTTATCCTGCTATTCAAACGAAAAATTTTTGTATTTAATTTCAATACTTATTAAAATAACTTAATTTTGTCTTCATGTAAATAATGTTTAACAAAAAGAAATGTAGACTGTCCAGCGTTGATTATATAAAATTGTTCATTCTTTCCTTGTCAACCAAGCGGTTACCGATTGCCTTTTTTATAACGAGATGAAACTAATTACGCTTGAGGATCATCTGCGACAATATCACCCAGATAAAAAGATATAGATGTGAAAGATTTGAAAACTTTTGAACATTCAAAGATAAAGTTCAGAATAGACCCACAAAATCTCTATTCAACATCATGTAAAGAAGATGGTGGTTTATGAGTCTCACAATATCTGTTCACTTATAGCAAAATAAGGGTATGGTGGTAGTGGTTACGCGCTTGGCTTCCGTAATTGGGGTCCTGGGTTCGAATCTCTGTGAATTTTGAATTTCAGGATTTTCAAGGCTCCCCCGAGTCCACCCATCTCTAATGGGTACCTGAATTATGTTAGTAAAAGTAAAGGCGGTTGGTCGTTGTTCTGCCCACATGACGCCCTGCTCGTTAACCGTTGACCAAAGAAACAGATGACCATAACATCATCACAATGTCTGAAAGGGGAAAACTGCGGAAAACACCATAAGTAAAACATTGATTTTTATCAGCCGTTGTATTTTTAAAACCTGTTTTACACAAACCCACATCTGATATTATTAAAAGAATTTCTTTAAGCAACAATACAGTTCAAGGTTGCTTCAGTGGCATGAGTTATAAAATTAAAAGCTTCATATGTAATTCTTTGCAAACTACATATCTTTTGGGCTCAGCAGCATCACAGGTTCTGACAGGATATAGTGGTGTGTGCTGCAAACTGCATTATGGTCGTCGGCTCCTTATTTTTCCTCAGGTTAACCCACAAAACCTTTCCCATGTTTGAGTTGCAAGACAGGAGAGTTTTGAATTCAGTTTTATTTCTGCTAGGTGGGTAGCTAGCCAAGACAAATGAGCCCTTCATGCTCGAAGCTTACTGGTTTAGGCGACAGTCACTCGCCTTCGCTCTTTCTCCCGATAGTGATAACATCTTCGCTCGGACACAATATTTGAGCAACTCGTGAAACGTCAACAAATACACGAGAAACTGCTCTTTGCGAAAACTCTTACAATGATACTTACGGCCATTGTGTTTGGAGATTCCAGCAATACATATTGCTATTTTAATTGGTTTTGAATTTTATCAATAAAAAAGAGAGATCTCTAAAATCTCTAATATGTAGCTTTAAATTACTTTTTCACTTTTCAACTCTCTACAGATAGAAAGTTGGAAGCGTTTTGGCTGAGCTGTAAAGTGCTTGGTTTCTGAACCTGGGGTCCCGAGTTTGAATCCTGTTGAAGACTTGGATTTTTAATTTCGGGATCTTTTGGGCGCCTCTGAGGCCACCCAGCTCTAATGGGTACCTGACATTAGTTGGGGAAAGTAAAGGCTGTTGGTCGTTGTGCTGGCCACATGACACCCTCGATAATCGTAGGCCACAGAAACAGATGACCTTTACATCATCTGCCCTATAGACCACAAGGTCTGAGAGAGGAACTTTACTTTTTGTACAGATAGAAATTAGTTTTAAAAACAAAATGTTGAATTTGCAAAAATTTGAAAGTTAAGCAGGGGGTCTACCGAAAACCAGAAAACATGGCAAGGGGTCTACGAGACAAAAAAGTTTGGGAACCACTGATCCAGCTAAACGGAGTTGTAGCGAACACGAATAGGAAAAGAGGGTCCGAGTTTGTGTTAAAATAAGAAAAAAAAGTCATAAAATGTGTGAGGAACTCGTGGTCATCTCTGTCCAGATGTGGACATTCGCCTTTACGGCCACTCTTAATTACAGGTTAATCGTGACCTAAACTTTCAGGACAATGGTTGACTTCGGACGTGATGGGAAGATAACTCTGAAAAAAAAAAGGTTGTGATGTGTATCTGCAAAGAGAAGAGAACAACAACCAACTTATTTCTTCTTCCGGGGCAAGCGGCTGATCGTTCTTGTCCGATGTGCCGGTGTCACGGAGCCGTTCTATTGTTACCAGTGACAGAGTGACAGAGTTCAGGTGAAACAGGAGAGGCTGTAATGACAGGAGACAGTTTCTTTGAGACCCACGGTATCTTATCAAGGGACACACACGGGCTGGACACTGGACACGTCAGCTCTTCACGAAGGAAACAAAAAATACCCAGTTCATGTGCGTGAATGGTCATCTTGTTAGAACTAAAGCGTCCGGGAGTGTCCATACTAGTTCATGAACAACATTAAAACAGGAGGCTTTTAATAATATTGAATGAAAAACTGTCATGGAATCCCCATATTGATGAAACTATTTAAGAAATCAAACAAAGCATTAGGGTTTTCATTTTTTTTAAATCTATAAATCGAATAAGAACATAAAACTGAAATGTTTTTTAACCTTAGTTAGGCAAATAATAACATATGCATCCTCTGTTTGGGACCCCTCAACTCAGGAAAACATTAAGAAACTGGAACAGACACAAAATAGAGCGGTGAGATTCATAACAAACGTATATTCACATTTGACTTGAGTAACACTTTTAGTAAAATCACTAAATTTAGAAAGCCGTCAGGATAGAGGACTCAAATGTAAAGTAGCAATTAAACATAAAACACTGAACCATAATCTTCAAATACAAAAATAACATCTAATAAAATACTCAGAAAGACACAAAGATAAAGGCATATTTCTCGTCCCATATGCTAGGACAACTTTGTATAAATGCTCCTTCTTCTCTAGTGCTATTAGATCTGAGCTAGCCAGGACAACCAATGACTTGGCAGAATGTAAGTCATTGGTTAACATGCTTCTCATTCAGATACGTTCGAACGAGATGCCAAAGTGGCGGTGCTCCATTTTGTTGACAAATAAAGTCATTTGAATCTAGTTGTAGTGAAACGAACCAGCAGTTTTGGAGTCTAGACTCGAACTGTTCGCGCATTCGTGGTAGAAGATGAGCACAATCTCATTTCCTATCCACTTGAAGATGGCTATGAAGTCCAAAATTCCTTTGGAACGCTAACTGCACACAATACATGGGTAGACTGGTTCTTAGCTGGCTGATGGCTGTCCTCTTTGCCTCGCAGTTTGAGACCCCCACAGTCACGGCGCCACGCGGAGCGAGCAAGTGCTAGACATGTGGTGAAAGGAAAATGCACCAGAGCCGACTGAAGAAAACCTGGATGTGAACTGGCTTGAGTCTTGATACACATAATGTAGATGACGTCTTACCGAGGGGAAAGTGATAACCTTTATTGCGTTTTAGCAGGCCCACGAGGCAAGCTGATGAGACCCGAACACCCTATTTCTACATCTATACAGTGACTCCTCGGTGCATCGATGTCAACTCTTTCATAACTTCATGCCAGCTGTCTGTATTCTAGCAAGTAGACTTATGGTAAGTGATGAATGCAACAAAAAAAAATGGAGCAATTCCTAACTTTGGATTGATGAAAACATACCAGAAAAATGGTACGGACAGGTAATGAGGAAACAAAAATACTCACACACACAAAGACATTCATAACAAAATTACAAAGAGAGTTTCTGAGATCTAAGAGGGACGGACGGACGGACAGACAGACAGACAGACCACACAAAACTAATAGCATCTATTCCCCTTTCGGGGGCCGCCAATAAAGAAAGGAAAACAAAAAAACAAAAAAAAAAAAAAAAAACGAAAAGCTTTCTCTATCTCCCAAGGCTCTGTCTCTCTCTCCCTCCTTCTCTCTCTCTCTCTCCCACTCTCTCTCTCTCACATACTATCCTGTCAAAATAGTGATGATGTAATACCTGACTGTGAAACACACCCGCACACACATTCTTCCCCCCTCCCCGAATCATATCGTCCCCCTTGGTTTGAGGGGATTGGGGGGGGGGGGGCGAGGTGGCTATCTGTTCACGTCTACAATGTCAAATCCAATTTCGGTAAAAGTCTTCGTTGATGCTCGAACTCATCTCCCCTTCTCGCTCTCACTTGCTTCCCAGGTCCCCTCTACCACGTGACGTAGTCGAAAGTCAGGACGTCACAACCAAAGGTGAAGGTAATACATAAATCTTGGTCTGAGAGAGTTTTCTTAGTGGAGGTCTGGCTGTTACATTGGGCACAAAAAGAACTTGAGGAGCATTCAGCAGCTTCATCTCTCAAGCAACTATTTCTGTTTGATCTAGCTTTTATAAATACTAGTATTTAGTACATAGTATTAGGTATATATTATTCTGTTTTAGTATTAGGTATTGATACATAGTCTTAAGCAATGGTATATGGTATCTAGTATATGTTATTTAGTGTAAGGTATTTATTATGTGTTTGCGGCTTTTAGTATATGGTATTTATACAATTTATACATAGTATATAGTAATTAGTATATAATCTAAAGCATAAAGTATTTAGTATATAGTATTTTGTTTCACTATATGGTATATATACATAGTATTTATTATATTATATTATATATTTATTATATAGTAATATGTAAAATACAGGTATCCCACTAAATTATTGTGTTTTTAAGTAGAATCAAAGATGGCTGCCTGGTCGTGTTGTTAAAGCTCTATAGAGACTTGTCTTCTCGATAATTCCAAGTTCAAACCTTGCCGCCTGCCATTCCCCCTCACTCCGTCTTAACTCTTTCTCTCCGTAATTATTTACCACATTCTGGTGGAATCAACGCTGGTATCGTCAGTTCGGAGAGAAAGAGCTAAGAGAGGTTTGCTCTAGGATTTCTTCAGTTCGAACATCCGAAACAAGTCAAAGAAAACAAGCTGCTATGTCCTTTTACAAAGTAAAATTTTGTAGAATCAAATGTATCCGAATTTCTGCACACAAGAAAGCCGGCTCTCACTATAACACTATAAACTCCGTACTGTGAAGGAAATGTATTAAGTAACTCTATAGGCAAGATTGTATTACCAAAAATAAACCGAAGAAGACAGACGTAATTATCTTTAAAAGTAAAAAGAAAAGTGTTCCTATACATTGAACGATCCAGGATGGAGATTTTTTCCACATAATTACAATTTAAAATGACTTGTCTCAGATGTCAGGTGGACTTGAAATGTCATATTATATTTAGTGCTCCAGCGATAATCATAAATTATACATTGACATTTCAGAGAGTCAGGTAAACACGAAGACGCTTGGGTATTGATGAAGTTCGAAATTAAAGCATACTTAATTTTGAGTAGATTTCACCACAGAAACTTTGAGAGAACAAGATACAACATAGAAAAGTTTAGTTACCACTACATCGATGTTTTGAAACCAGTTAAGTATTTTCACTAGAGACAGTAATGAGGTAGTTCCGAATCTCTGACCTACTTTATAAAAAGTCACGTGGCTGTGGTCTTATACATGGCAATAATGGCAATATCTTCCTATGATAAGATGTAGATCTAGATTTAGTGCTAGCCTAGATCTAGTAGACCTACTATATAATCATAAACATTAGTGAGTTATTGTAACATACTTTTTATTACTTAAAGATGTCTAGATCTAGTCTATTTTGATGTTTTAATTACAATGAAATCAATGAGGTCATTAATGTAAACAACACACCCACGTGACTGAGAAGAGATCCGGAACTACCCCATTATTTGGAAGGCTGTTTTTTTTGTTACCTTGGGATTTTTAGGACGCCCTTGAGTCCGCCCAACTTTAATGGGCGCCTAACATACGTTACACACATACGTCGGGGAAGTAAAGGCGGTTGGTCGTTGTGCCGGCCACATAACACCGTCATTGGCCGTCGACTATAGAAACAGAAAGAGATAACATCTAATTACATCTTCTGCACCCACAGATAGCAAGGTCTGAAGGGGGGTTATAAAAGAAATTATTCGAAATAAACTGAATCTCAACTAACAACATATCAACTTACTCTGTCTGTCTGTCTGTCTGTCTGTCTGGTACAAATTTTGAACACGTTATTTCTCCCATTTCCTATTCTCAGATCAAGCTGAAAATTTGCCCAAATATTAATTGTTCCAAACAAAACACGAGTCAATAGGAGGAGATCAAATAGTGGTATTTAATTAGTTTTGTTTGATATCGTAAAGTGAATTAAAATCCTTACAGTATTGAAAGATTTAACTGTAAATGTGGAGTTCTTACTGTTAAATAAGCTTTGATTTTAAAAATATTTCGCTTCTTTTTTTTTTAAACATAGATAAATCGAAATGTATATTTTGTCTGTCAAGATAACTTGAATACAGAAGAAAACGGCGAAGATTTTTAAATGAATTCATGTGTGTATAACTGTGCCCTGTATACAAGATTGTCATATGCTATATTTAACTTGCAAATTCACAAATGAAATTTTCATACTAAATATTATTCTACGCTATCCGGGTTAAAATAAAATAAATTAAGTTCGTCATGTTGGGTTTTCTGGGGAGATGATAGACTGATAGTTAAGAACTTTTTATTCATTCACAAATCCAAATAAAATGGCTCCTTGTCGTGTGGGTTTAGGGTAGAGTCTAGATGGCATTCATAGACTGGACTAGGATTACTGCCCTTTAGTGTCATGGCAGTGTGGCGTGACATGGCGTGGCAAGATATAGATCTAGTTATCTCTCTTTTAATTAACTTTCAAGTCAAACAGGTGATAATTTAAACACCTCCTCCATTAAAAAAAAAAACACACAAAAAAACTCATTTTTATGATTAAAAAGTAAAATGTAAATTTTAGTCAGAAAGATGAAAGAATAATTAGCAATTTAAAGAAAGTAAAACTATAACTTTTTTTTTTTTGGTGGGAAGGGTTTTGAGTTGCAGGTTAGACCACCTAATTATCTCCCTTCAGTTTTGGCAGTCAAATATGTTTACCTGTAGCTTGGATTTAAAGACTGAGCTTGATGTGAGTTCTTTCCCTTGACAACAACCATCTTTACAGAACAATGTGAAATAATGAGCAGAGAGTAATCATCTTCATTAGTGACATGGGAGTATTAGCCACGTGCGGGTTCCCTATTAGTTACCATTTAGGTCCACGCCTCTGCGAAACTGGGGTGATGCTATATAATACCCTCTCCCCAGTACACAGAATAAGATAAAATCCTACAGCATTTGTACTCTATAGATTGATGTTAGCAAGATACCCGTACACAGGCTTAATAGTATAAAGGGAACCCCATTCATAGCTTGAGTTCAATGGAGCGGCAGCCCAGTGGTGCAAAACTCTTTTTTTAACGAGGGTGTCATGTGGTCTGCACAACGACTAATGCTTTAAAAAATTATATTGGACAAGCTCAGAATGCTATGGTCCAAACTCGTTTGTGGACCAGTGGGGGTAGGGGTATGTGGGAGAAAGTTTTCCGTGCTGCCCTTAGGCGCTAGCAAACATAACTCTATTCCAGTCGAACTCGAGTCCCCTCTCGGCCACACATCCTGCATTGCTTCCCCATTAGAGTAGGGGTGGAGGCGTGGTGGCTGAATGTGGGGAGGGGTCCCGGGTTCGAATCCCGGTAAAGACTGTGAATTTTTTAAATAAGTACCTGACATTGGTTGGGGAAAAGTAAAGGCGGTTGGTTGTTGTGCTTGCCACATGACACCCTCGTTAACCACGTGCCACTGCAACAGATAAACTTGACATCATCTGCCCCATAGATCACAAGGTCTGAAAAAGGAACTTTACTTTACTAAGACTCAGGGGCTCCCAAAAAAATTCCAAAGCTCAAAATCCCAGTCTACACCAGGATTCGAACTGAAAGTCTTTTGGGTTTTGCCTCGTTAAACTTGGCTCGCTAAGGCTGGCAGTGACGTCAACATAATTATCGCTTTGGTAATTAGCTCGTTAAATGAAAGTCAATCCAAAATTGTTGCTTATTCGGCCAGGTTTTTCTGCTCTGTAATCTCAAATTTACTTCTGCCATAACAATGCTCTTTTATTTTATCATGTGTCTACACTTAAACATTCAAACCAGAATATATCATTTTCGTATAATGAAAATTGTCGAAGGACCCAATTGCACAGCAAAGGTGACCTTGACCTAATTAAATAGAAGAAAAAAAAAGTAATTTTTTTTTGTGTGTTTCCTAATTGGACAAACATTCTCAAAAACACTGGTGTTCTAAATATCAGACAACTCAGAAACAAGCCAATCTGAAAAGTCTGCCAAGAGCTTCCCAATTATCCCTTCCAATCTTACTAATCGTCTGCTTCTACCACTCTCTCCCCCCCCCCCGGCCTGTAAGTAGAATAATACCTGATTTAACGGATGACATATAAACAGTAGACTTAGTTGAATTGGATACATATTTATGTCATGTCTGCCGCTGTTAATTACTTCCCCTTTCTTTATGTAAGAACGGAAGCCAATAGTCCTAGTTTCACTTTCCATTCTACATCATTTCCTTTTCCGCTTCTTTAAGACGCTTCGCCAAAAAACATCTATTGAGATGAGTCGGGCAAAATCTATTGAGATGAGTCGGGCAAAATAGATTTGCTAAAACCGCGCATTAAAGTAAAATACAGTGCTTTTTTTTTTTGTAACGAAATAGGTGCCGGTACTCAGTGATGGATTGCCTAATTTTTAATTACTAATAAATTAATAATAAACGTTAAATACAAGAAAAGTAACAAAGTTTTCCCCACATTCAAAAAGGTGCCGAGAGCTAAAGCCTCCACAAATTAGTGTACTAACCACTCAGCCAGCGAATCTATTATAATAGAAGGTTTTATAGTTAACTATTGTAAGCTTCAAACCTTAAAGCGGCGACCTACAAAATATAAAGGGGGCTAATTCAGCTTATACTACCACATCGGTAAAGTATCATTTCTTTCTCATGTTCGAGTTACTAAACAAAATAATTAATTACCAACAGTGAATAACTAATAGGTTGTTTTTTTTTATTGATTCTTGTTTTGTCATGTAAAATGAATAATTGGGCCTAATTTCAGTTTGATCCGAGATTGGGAGTGAGAGAAATAACATGTACAAACTTTTTACCAGACAGAGTTGATAAAAGTTTTGTAATAAAAAAAAAATTCTTCGTACTACAAGCTACAGAGCTTAAAAATTTATAATTTTGCATGCTAAACAAAGCATGCAAATTATCGTACACCTATTTAAATACATAGTTTATCATCACTTTTTACACCAAAATAACTAGCTATTAATGATGCAACATATCAGCACATACTTATTTCAGCCTTAATTATATAAGACATATAACGTCATATATGAATAGGGAAGAAACTAAAATTTCCAAAGAATCTCAATAGTGGGAACAATTCAACTGAATAACAGAAAAGTTAGAAAAACTGAATATATAAAGAACACAATATATTAAGCTATTTTGGTAAACAAACCTATGAATACAAATAATACTGAGGAACTCCTGAAACTTGGTTACATTATTTTGTGTGTTGTTTTGGTTCTTTTAAAATGATGTTGGCTTTATTTCCTAACCTAACCACTGAGTGCGCCCCCCGTAGCGCCCCTCTCGCCACTCACTTCCCCTGACGACTGACAATAACGTGAACTGGGGCAGAGGGAGACAACTGTGTGAGATAGAGGAAAGCCATTACCGTTATTTACTGAGTCGTGCTGTAACGATGAATTAATGATAATGGCAATGGAAGACCAAGTGTGAGAAAGGTGGGGCGGAAGTCCTCTCGGAGGATGGAAGCTTTGGACCTGGCTTAGGAAATGGAGAAGAGTCCATTTATTTTTTCAACATACACAAATACACATAGGGCAATACATGCGAAGCAAAAGAGAAACAAATAATAAGACAGCGATACAATTGTGGATTACAACTAAATAATCTCTGGTAAAATCATAGATTATACTAGATAATCTCTGGTAAAATCATTGATTATAGTAGATAGTGTCTGGCAAAATAATTGATTATATTAGATAACCTATAATTGATTATACTAGATATTATCTGGAGAAACCATAGGTTATACTAGATAATCTTACGTTAAAATCATGGAGTATACTATATAATCTCTGGTGAAATCAAAGATTATACTAGATAGTGTCTGGCAAAATAGTTGATTATATTAGATAATCTCTGGTATAATAATAGATTATAGTAGATAATCTATGGTGAAAACATAGATTATACTAGATAATCTCTGGTATAATAATAGATAATCTATGGTGAAAACATAGATTATACTAGATAATCTCTAGTGAAAACATTGATTATACTAGATAATCTCTGGTGAAAACATAGATTATACTAGATAATCTCTGGTGAAAACATTGATTACTCGTGGACGATAGTTAATGAATACCTTCTTAAGCAACTCTTAGTCTGAGATGAGTCTCTTATATTGGAAGCAATAAAGAGAGAAGCAATTGATGATGTCAAAGAAAGAGAGAAGACAGAAATGCTGATGTCAAAAAAAAAAAAAGAAGGAAGAAATCTTGATGTCGAAGAGGACGATAAAAAAGGTTTCTTCATACAATATGGTCGAGTGAGTTCCTCTTGACTCTTGTAGAGTTCTTCTACAGAACTCCAAAACGGTCTTGCTGAGACATACCGTAGACAAGGAGAGACAACTGTAGGAAAGTCCAGACATTAATAATAGCTGCTTCTGAAGAAGTTTTGCAGAGGCTAGCCAAAGCTCCATGAGGGAAGAAATCAGATGGGGGTCATACTAGTTTCACATATGACATCATTCCTAAATATACCGGTATTAGTAAAATATACTTGATTTACAGCAGGTTTATCAGGTTTGAATGGGCCATTTTAATTCTATTCGCCATAAAGGCTCCAAACCTTCGAGGTAGATGAAGCCACAGACAAAACTTGAGCATGTTTGACGAGTATGACGTCGGAGTATGACGTCGCAGTATGACGCTCTAAATGAGACGCGAGTTTCAGATGCGATCTGATGCTGTAATGATGTACCATGTTTTGTTTGTTTTACATGTTTCGGATGTTCATTCAGAGTTGAAGATAGTTTACTTCCTAGTCCAAACCTCCCGCAGGACGACGGGGGATGGGAGCGGGCAGGGTTTGAACCCTCGACCGTCGATAAATCCGAACGACAGTCCAGCGCGCAAACCGCACGACCAGATCACTTGGTGTGAGTGCAATGGGTGACCAGGAACAAAACAAAAAAGATTTGAGCAGATTTTTTTTTTTATCTTTATATTAAGCTCTTTCACATAACAAAATAGAAACAAACCGTACACGCAACAAGACAAAAACAATATTAGTAAGAATAAGTCAAGTTCCCCTTCCAGACCTTGCGATCTAACGGCCAGATGATGTGAGGCTCATATGTTTCTGTGGCCCACAGTTAACGAGGCCAACACAACGACCAACCTCTTTACATTCCTCTACTTATTGCACATTAAAATTAGCTGGACTCGGGGCGCCTTAAAAATCCTTCGCCGGGATTCAAACCCGATACCCCTTGGTTTGGAAGCCAAGCGCTCTACCACTCAGCCACCCCACACCCCGCTGCCTGGTCGTGCGGTTTGCACGCTGGACTGTCGTTCAGATTTATCGATGGTCCCGGGTTCAAACCCTGCCCGCTCCCATCCCCCGTCGTCCTGCGGGAGGTTTGGACTAGGAAGTAATTATCTTCAACTCTGAAGGAACATCCGAAAATGTAAAACATTTTACATTTTACACTATTAGCATTCAGAATAGATTTAAAAACAAGAATAGGACCAGAAACAAAAAAAAAGAGTTCAGATTGTTGTATTAAGTCTATTAAGAGAATTAATTCTGCTACAACTTTTGTTTGTCATCTCTTATAATTTTTTTAAAAGCTTTCAAGAAAGAGAATGACGTCATGAAAGGTAAGAAATTCAGGTAGCAGTTCAAATCCTAACGTAGAGTTCGGTTGGGGGGGGGGGGTCAAGGGGGAGGTGTGGTGGGGCTCAAAGACAAAAAGATTGAGCGGCTCACTTTACGAAACGAAATTTATGGCTTGTTTATCGCCCTTACATAGGTCATGGTGTTTCATACAGAGAAGAAAGAAAGAAAGATGAAGAGAGAAAGAAAGAAAGAAAAAAAAAAGCAAAGCAATTACAGTGAGCAGAGGTGGTACTCGTGGGTGAGGCAGGGGGGTGGGGCGGTGGCACCTACCTGGCGAGGAAAGAAATGAAGGGAAGAAGTGACGGCTGGGAGAAGATAGTCCACCACAACTTCCCTGGGAGACCGTTTAAAACCATTCCTTACAAATAAATTTGAAACATTTGTTTTAAACCCCAGAAGAACAAAGGTAAGATGCCAACAAACAGAAAATACTATTTGATTTATGAGTAGTTTAGAGCATCACTTTGTAGTAGCTTTGAAACTTTGTAAGACTACTATTGGTCTTTGCTCTTTACATTCTAGCAAATATTCCTGGACCTAAAACACCATTCTCTGGTGTCATTACGGCAGCGCAATGAGCAATTGATTAAATCGTTTCTGCTAATTTATTTACCCAAGGCAGAACGGAAAAGAGGGGGGGGGGGGGGGAATTAGCATACGGAAGCTGATGTAAAAGAAAAAAAAAGAAATTAAATAATAATAATTTTGTGGAAAAATAAGGTTAATTAATTTTTGATTTAAAAAAAAAAGGATCATGGATATATTTTGAGGATATTAAACAGGAGGAAAAAAAATATGTACCAGAAAAATTTAATTTATTTACCCAAGTTCCATAACTGGGGTAACAGGCAGAACGGGGGGGGGGGGGGGGGGGGAATTAGTTGCAGGAAGCTGATGTAAAAGAAAAAGAAGAAATTAAATAATAATAATTTATCTTATCTTATATAATACAGACGTTACTTCAAAAAAGAAGATGATTACGTCCTACGCGTCATGCATTTAGTCATGCATATTAACCAATGACTTAAATTCTGCCAAGTCACTGGTTTTCCTGGCTAGCTCAGGCAACCCATTCCATGCTCTAATAGCACTAGGGAAGAAGGAGTATTTGTACAAATTTGTCCTAGAATATGGGACGAGGAATGTGCCTTTATCTTTGTGTCTTTCAGAGTATTTTATTAAATTTTGTTTTTGTATTTGAAGATTATGGTTCAGTGTTTTATGTATTATTGCTACTTTACTTTTGAGCCTTCTGTCCTGAAGGCTTTCTAACTTTAGTGATTTAACTAAAAGTGTTACTCTAGTCAAATGTGAATATTCGTTTGTTATGAATCTCACTGCTCTATTTTGTGTCTGTTCTAGTTTCTTAATGTTTTCTTGAGTTGAGGGGTCCCAAACAGAGGATGCATATTCTATTATTGTGGAAAAAAAGAACGTTAATTAATTTTTTATTTAAAAAAAAAAAAAGGACCATGGCTATATTTTGAGGATATTAAACAGGAGATAGAAATAAGTACAAGATTTACAATCAAGAAAAAATTTTGGAATCACATCCACTTAATTTTCCATCTTTCTCTTTTGCCAATAAAAAACAACCGGAAAAAAAAAAGGTTGCTAGCTACTGCTATGACATGAGACTAATTTGTAGGTAGAGAAAACATTTCGCGGAGCACACCGTGGAGACCTTTCTATCGAGATTAGTACCAGTGTATTTACAAGTCTACCTCTAGTACTTCAGGTACTTCGTACGTGTGTAAAAAACCATGACTGTAGGTACATACTGAAACCAGTCAGCATCATGACTTATAGCAGGAGAAAATGACGGCCAATTAGCTCAAGAGCTGCATGTCTTAAGCGGAGTTGAGAAATACCATGGCAACTTTTTGAATTATATAAACAACTGACAATCGTTTACAAAATACATTTTAGTAAAATTCCACAACTCAAATCAAAATAAAAGAAGTCAACAGTTACCCCCAAGCTACAAAATTTTAATGGTAGCTGAAATACAAACAAATTCTAAACCCGTTAATGCGCATCATTTAAATGTATCATGCGTTTATCTGGCATCTACTAAAAATCAATATAAGTCTGGATCAGCGAACTGATATAATAATAATAAGGCTTTTCTTTAAGTCCGAAGATTAATTAGGGGTTCAGTATTTCACGTGGCAACGCAGTCCCAGCGGCGACCTACATATTTTGCCTGTAGTACCGCGGACATAACCGTTGTCAGGCTGTGGTCGATTTAGTTCTCTTTTCGATGTGTATGTCTGTCAACGGCGGTGGATATAGCTCTATCATAAAACTAACATCATATTCTGCCCACACTCAATGCCCCATGCTGCCCGCTGCCCAGTCGATGCACTACTGGAACGTGATGCCCTCACGACCGAGCAGAGTTTTTGTTTAAATAGTGAGAAATAGTGAGAATCTGCAGTTCAAGATAAACAAAAATTTATATAATAAAAAGTCAAATTTATAATTGGAGAATTAAAAATAAAATGTGTTCATTATCGACAGCACAAAACTTTTAAAAGTCTACGATCCTCACTCAGTATTTGTATTGAATATCAAGTCTAGGTTCATCACTCAGTATTTGTATTGAATATCAAGTCTAGGTTCATCACTCAGTATTTGTATTGAATATCAAGTCTACTCTATCACTCAGTATTTGTATTGAATATCAAGTCTAGAATCATCACTCCATATTTATATCCTCTTCATCCGTGGTTTATTTTAATGCCACCCCTGCAACAGCCCTGCCCATACCTTTTGATCTTTCTTTGGTCTGGGTGCCTCAAAGAAAGGGCGCCAGCCTTTCATCCAACGATACCCCCCCCCTCTTTTTTTTTTGGCCAGTTCTATTAATAATCAAGTTGTTGGGGGGGGGGGAATTCGTGTCGTAAACTTTCATGAGATGTATCGATTGTTTTGATCAGCGCTTGATCAATTGGCTAAAAAGGAAAAAAAAACCCAGACCGAGTGAATGTGGACGGGTATCTTGGAGATTAAAGGGGCCATAACTGATGTAATGAGAAACAAACCAGCCCTAACATCTTGATGTACAGGGTTGCCCAAAAGCTTTAGAGGCCATTGGGGCATTTGAATTTTTCTCGTCAATACCGATGCACTTATGCACCTTTGCTAAGGGAACGTTATGACGTCTGGGTGGGCTTTTGTTTGACTTTGTAGCTTGACGTCTGTGTGCAGCTGCGTTTGCATTTTATGTCGTGACGTCTGAGTGTACTTTTGTATAGGTCACGTCCTAGCGTCTGAGTGCATGTTTGGTTAGGACACGTCTTGACGTCTGAGTGGGCTTTTGTTTGACTTTGTAGCTTGACGTCTGTGTGCAGCTGCGTTTGCATTTTATGTCGTGACGTCTGAGTGTACTTTTGTATACGTCACGTCCTAGCGTCTGAGTGCATGTTTGGTTAGGACACGTCTTGACGTCTGAGTGCACTTGAATAGAGGACACATCTTGACGTCTGAGTGCGCTTTTGTTTGCAAGAGACTATGGTCAATGTTTACATATAGATCTTTGCATGAGACTATGGTCAATGCTTACATATAGATCTTTGCATGAGACTATGGTCAATGCTTACATATAGATCTTTGCATGAGACTATGGTCAATGCTTACATATAGATCTTTGTATGAGACTATGGTCAATGTTTACATATAGATCTTTGCATGAGACTATGGTCAATGCTTACATATAGATCTTTGCAAGAGACTATGGTCAATGTTTACATATAGATCTTCGCATGAGACTATGGTCAATGTTTACATCTAGATCTTCGCAAGAGACTATGGTCAATGCTTAAATATAGATCTTTGCATGAGACTATGGTCAATGTTTACATATAGATCTTCGCATGAGACTATGGTCAATGTTTACATATAGATCTTTGCATGAGACTATGGTCAATGTTTACATATAGATCTTTGCATGAGACTATGGTCAATGTTTACATATAGATCTTGGCATGAGACTATGGTCAATGTTTACATATAGATCTTTGCATGAGACAAATACACTGACCAATTAAAGAAAACCTATTGTACTAAGAACCCGCCTTCAACGAAACGGAAATAACAGTTGACATGGAAACGAGGTAATCATGGTATTACGCAGTGTGTGTAACGGTGGGAAGAGGTAAGCGATTGGTTGTGAATGATGCAAGATAAGAGGCAGTGTCGTGAGCGGTCTTATGTAGGACAGAGGACTCCAGAATGCCAGACTGAAAAGACGTGTTATTTTATTAAAATTTTGTTTAAAATACCATTTTATATTATAACTAAGGTCTACTATATTTATTGCATTTCATCACAAGTTGATTCTGTCTCTATTTTAATAAAAGGAATATTTAGTTTTGTTCAAAGAAGTATTTAAGCTACTTCAAGTTTTATAAGCTAAGATATAATACGCCTACAACGGTTTAGCTGTCTACCATCGATTTGGTGCTACAAGTCAACAACCGCCAACAACACATGGACTCCTTTGTAAATTAGGAACAACACACACACACAAACACACAGAGGTGCACTCCAACAATCGCACACTTTCACATTCACACTCTCATTTGTTTTTTTGTTTTTCTTTTTACTCCAACAAATTACAAACATTTACAAGAAAAAACAGTAAAAATACTTTAAAAAAAAAGACAATATCTCCTATATGCAACTTGTTTAGCGATTGCTTTTCTCTTTAAAATTTATCAATGCTAGATTTAGAAAAAAATATTTTATTCTCCATATTTCCCCTTCTCCCAGAATGTATAGATCTAGCGCACCTTTTAATGTTACAATGATAAGCTTTTAGATCTAGACAATGCCTAAAATTTTCCAGAACATTAATTTATTAACCTCTTGGATCAATAATGCCTTACATTCGGAAATTCCCGAACGCGATTGTCCTTTCAAGGAAGTGATAAGTCTTTTCAAAACCGATGTAGGATCTAGACCTAGAGTTAGTCTCTAGCCAAATTTACATTTGAAAAATTGTAACGGTCAAACTTTAGTTTTCCCCATATGGCCAACGAGCTAGTAATTTCTTTCTCAGCGATATACATCAACTGTTAAATTGCTAGGAAAATAGTTAGAGCCATTTTTGAAGCGTGTTGAATAGATGTATTGTAATACAGAGGGAGTTCCCTTCAAAAGATATGTCTGTAAGTAAATAATAAAGCTGTTCCATCAATGGTACTCACCAGACGTTTTGTATCCAAACTTGATTTCCACAGCTGTCAGGAACGTTTCTGGCACGAGCAGCAAGAAGGCAGCCACTACATGGAGGGTTTGTGAGATTGGGCAGAAGTGTTTCCACACTCGGGCCACCCCGACATGCTTGCCGCTGCAGTCCTTGGTGCTAGTATCCGTGGAAGCGCCCAGGGCGTGATCCCGCCCGAGCTTCACCCCGTCGTTGGCCAGGTTGCCCACTTTGATGAAGGCCGTCATGCACAGCATAGGCATCAGCATGATGGAGAGGATGGTGAACCCCAGCAGCATGGCCGCCTCGCTCGGAGTCCCCCCACCCCCTGGCCACGCCCGTGACTCAGACTCCTTATATCGTAGGATGGCGCTGTAGCAGGAGTAGGCGTGCACCCCAAGGGTCAAGAGACAGTAGCATATGGAAGAAAACGAGTTGAAGCTGGACGTATGGGTCATTATCCGAACCATCTTGATAAATCTTGACTTATAATCCCAACAAGACGAAATATACAGAGAATAAAACAGCTATACAAACACAGCTAGAGAATCACAGCCTTAAAATCACAAAATATAAACAGCTGGTCAAGGGATGCACAGCAGCGGTTTATCTCAAGAAATAAAAATCACAAATCTATCAAAGCTTCGTATGCTCTGGTATAACATTCTGACCACAACAAACGATCCAGACCGGAAAAAAGTTCACACCTAGCCTGGGCTCGCCATGGTGCCACTTCGCACGTGAACGATTCTAGACGAAGCACCAGTAATTACAAGAAGGTGCTCATCAATAGTTGAAGCATGTTCACAGTTCGGGTCACAGGCATGAGTTGTAGAACTTGGTACCCAGCACTCTCCCCCGGAGTAGACGAGTAGACTCCCTTCTATTCAGATTAACACGAAGTGGGGCATCGTCGCCACCAGAGGTCAACTTCAAAGAAGTCCCCTAGAGGTCATCTTTAAGGAGGTCACTAGAGGTCAACCCCCAAGAGGTCAGATTAATACGCGAAAGGTGTGACGTAATGTGTGTGCATTTGTTTAGTATAGGCGAAGATGTTTATAAAATTTATTTTAAAGAGAGCAGCAATAAAATGGAGCGCTAATAATTGTTCACTTTACATTGTTGAATGACATTTTACTGCTTATAATTTGGTAATCCATGCGCTACAGAAAAATATATCTTATATTGTTTTGCAAAATGTGTGTTAATTAACGCAGAGTAGATGTTTTAATCATAGCGCAACACATCTGTTGAATAATAGCCTCTTCTAAAGATCGTAGGGTCATCTTGATAGTAGGTCAACGTAAAGGTAGGTCAGATAAAATAGAAGTCTAGGTGAATTAGTCTTTGAAGTATATCAGTGTAAGTAGTTCCAATGTATCCCATGCCTTCGCGAGCCAAGGTAGAAGTCTGGAAAGTCCCAGGTCTAGAAGCTGTCCATCAATCTCTACTTCCTGGAGTGCTCGCTAAGTAGGTCGCCTTGCCTTCTCAGTGGCTCAACATCACACTTCTCCAGATCAAAACCCAAGCGACAGGGTTAATCTCTCAGCTGTCAGAAAACTGGAGAGAAAAGAAAATTACAAATATATAAAAAGTTGACAGATTTATAGATGGGTGGGCGACACAATGGAACTACTGGGGCGAGCTATCTAAACAGGGAGGAATATTATTAAAACGATAACTTTTAATATTCTGCGACACCCTAGACCGCGCCCGTTAGATTTCTCTCGCTCTATTTCTGTCTTTGCACTGTCTTTCTTTCTCTCTGTCTCTATTTCTCTCTACATATATATTTATCTATTTTTGTCTTTCTCTCTGTCTCTGCCTCTCTCTGTCTTTCTCTCTCACAGTCTGTCTGTGTATTTTTATCTATCTTTCTCTTTGTCTTTCTCTCTCTTTCTCTTTCTCTCTCTGTCCGTCTCTCTTTCTCTGTCTTTCTCTCTATGTCTATTTATCTGTCCGTCCTTCTCTCTCTCTCTCTCTCTCTTTGTCTTTCTCGGTCATTCTTTCTCTCTATCTGTCCGTCTGTCTGTCTGTCTCTCTCTGTCTTTCTCTCTATGTCTATCTATCTGTCCTTCATTCTATCTCTGTCTCTATCTCTCAAATAGATACAAATATATGCACAGATATTCAGACCCACATTAAGATGTGAGTTGTTGGTATTAAGAGATTGAGTTAAATAAACCTAATGAGGGATATCGATTCCTTCCTATTCGCTTCGTACCATTACGTGTCTCATTATCTTCACCGTGTTGTTCTGTTACAACAAACGAAATATAACAAAGGATGTAATTAGTAAAATCTTTCTAGCCCTCCCCCTCCACTCCCAGTTTTCTGCTGCTGCTGGCTACAGGCCAAATTCAACAAGTCTCCAGTCACGAGAACAACAATTTTAATCTCCTGATTAGCATGACAAAGTGTCGAATGATCAGACATCTCGGTGCTAACTGGGTCTGAAATTATACTAGATAGGCCAGCATATAGGATGTTGGTGATATTTTGAAATCAGATTATTAATGACGTGTTTATTCTTTTTTTTTTCTTTTGGCAACTTCACGTGACAGACAGACGGACGGACAGACAACAAAAACATATCACGGCTTTTCTTAATGAAAACATCGTAAGAAATGGGAAGCAGACAGCAAAGCGAAAGGGGAGAGCTATAGAGATTTTCAAAAATTAGCATCACATAACATGAGAATTAAAATATACTCTTTTATAGAACTACGTTGTATAAAATAATTGCGGAGATTTTATTAGAAAGAATCAGCATCAGAGCTAATGCATACGTGCGTGCATTGTATTCAGAGGTCCAACAACAGCTACCTAATAAAATTTGGCTCGAGTTTGTGAAAAAGCAAAAGAGATTTAAAAAAACACTTTTATCCAACATCATTTCTGGCAAGTGTTTGAAATTGCCAGGTACACCATGAAAGTGCTTGCCTGTTCAAATTTGCTGCGTGAGTTTATAGCCTTACATTTCCCCGCGATACAATCAAAGAAGGAAAGATGAGTTATGTAAACGCACGAGGCGAAAAACTAAACAAAAACTTTTTTTTTTTAAAAAAAAAGCGCAAAATAATTTCTTACCTGGCATTGTGGGAAAGATACAGATAAGCCCCCTTGCACTTAAAAATGTTAAGAGTAGTGTTGACTTTTAAAAAAAAAAGGGGGGGGGGAGGGGGATAATAGGATTGCGTCGCTGGGTTGGGTTAGAATGAGATGTCAGGGGTGTGACAGGGCAGATACCCAACTGTCAGTGATAGCAGGGGCCTGCATGGGTAACAGAACCCCAAGACATGGTAAGAATTGTGCCTTAGTTCTGAACGCTGCACCTGCTGGTGGATCATCAGTGGAAGACGTTTGTTTGAGTGAGTAGAGTGATGCTTAGGGTAGACACTCCAGGGCTTGATCGACAGGGAACATTCAATGAACGTTAGATTGAGTCTGAGTAAAGTCATTAAGAGGGCACTATCAATTGGGGGGGGGGGGGAGAGGAATGCCAAAAAGCTTATCAGAGAAATTTATCCCAAGAAGACAATTCAAATTTATTTTCAATTCAACATTTTTTTTACAAGAATTTCAGCTTTTTAATATTTAAATGGATAGTTTAAAAGCCGTTTTAAATATGTTTTTAAAAATAAAACACTTGCAGTCCTGGAACCATTTCTCTGGATTTGAGCACTGTCTTGGGTCAGTCAAACATTAATAGGATAGAGATATTAAGACAAGTAAAGACTGTTGGTTAACTGAGATCATATACTCATTGTTTACAAATGAACCTTGTGAGTTTTATTTTCTTTGCTCTTTTGACATTAGGATAGTGGTGATGGTACCTTACTCCAATGTTACACAGAGATTTATTCAAGAAAAAGTTCGTGTTTTAAAATGAGTACATATGTTCTTTCATATATGTGTGTTTGAGTGGTAAAAACCGTTTGGCTACTTATCAAGGGAACTCGTATTTGAACCCCAACTCGAGCTGAGTTGTGTTTAAATGGAAATCTTCTTCCTGATACCCCCTTGACCCCTTCTCACCCCTTTTTTTTTCATCAAATAAATTAGACCAGAGCGCACACTGGGCTTGCCACAGCATGAACGATTTGCTAAACAAAAAGAAATAATTTATTCAATTGAAAAAAAAATAATGCACATGTTACATTTTAGAAACATGGAGACTGAGAAACATTGCTATGGGTTATAAACAAAAAAATGGCTTTCAAGAGTCTTATTGCTCTTGGAGAGAACTTCAACAATTCATTAGCTTCCCGCTGTGCTGTACAAGACTAACAAACTTAATTTGCTTAGCTCATTAATAGCAAGATAAGGGGAGTTTGTGTTACACACGAATGGCTGAGTTCGTGGGTGGGCTCTGGGGGTCCGTTGTACTCATACATTACGTTACAACCAAATGCATAACCATTTCGAATGTTGAAAGTTGGGTGCATATGAACTGTTAAAAAAAAAGTTTTTAGAGTAAAAAAAAACAACAACTGCTGTACGAGTGGAAACGTGACTTTTGAATAGATGTTAGTTTGCATGGTCAGTAAGTTTCATTGCCTTGATGCCAGGGAAATAGAACAGAGTAAAAGTAAAGGGGTTGGGGGGGGGGGAGGGAGAGAAAACGCAAGAAGAACTCTACATTAAGTCTACAGAAAGTTCCGAATGCAAGTTGTAGGTTAATGAATGACTATATATCATTTTTTAAACATTTTATTTTTTTCGTTTTAACTGAATTACTCCTGATAATTTTTTTTTAGTTTAAGACGAATTATAATTACTTTAACATAATTATAGCTCATTAAAAAGAATGAGTAAGATATTCAAATATTTGCTGAGCTTTTACTAAACGATATAAAAATGGAGACGCATCTTGAAGTGAATAATGATAATGAGCATTTGTTTTGTACTAGTAGGATCTGTTCGAATATTACATCTATTCAGTCTTTGACTATACACTTACGTATCTATTTGGCGTATTTTATTTGTTATCCATTCCTATTTTTTTTAGGTGATTCCATTTTATGCATTTTTCTTTAAAAGATTTTAACTCTATCATTTTATATATATTAACACTTTTTTTCTTCTCCTTTTTTCAGTGAACGGAATTTTAAAAATTCGATTCACTTCTTATTACTCTCTGTCTCTCTCTCTCTCTCTCTCTTTATATTCGTATAATTATACTTTTGTTTCTTTCTAATTCCATTATCCTTCTCTCATCCTCATTTTGATACACTCTCTAATAGCACCCTACTCTCTTATTTAACCACCTCTCTCTCTCCCCAGGCCTCTCCTTCCTTCCGTTAACCTGGCCAAGACGTAAATGTGACCAGATTGGGCGCTGTGTTGTGTCAATTGTATAAATAGATGCTTTGATTGATTTCATTCGCCTGATTCTGGGACCAGATCAACACACTTAACAGCCTTTTCTGGTTGCCAACTTGTGTGGGGTGCCAGTCTCGAGTGGAGGGGGAAAAAAAAGGGGGGAGGAGAGTCTAACTGCGTTACACTGGATCACCTCTATAAAAGAAATATTATTATCAAGCTCCAATGAGTTATTTACATATAGTTAAAGTGGTATCAAAGAGAAGTTAAGGCTGGTCGGAACAAGGAAATGATGACAGTACTGCTCTAGCATAATAAATACCTTCTTCCGCGTTCTCATTATTATGTTGGAGCGTTCAGATGACTAGACCAATATATGAGATGAAATGCGCAGTGGTTTCCAAATCAGGGAGCTCTCCATATCGTTTTTATTCTATTGGGGTGTTTTGGGGCCAGTGTCTTGTTCGAGCCTTTTGGTAAAGAATGCAGTTTTGAAGGACACGGTCAGCATTCTCTGGTGACACTCCACGTGGGCAGATTTCCCTGGTTTCAAAAATTAACTGCCGTCTCATCACGGGGACAGATGCAAAACGAGGCTTGACATATGTTGTCTCATTATGTTGTGTCCGGTTCTGAGGCGAAAGATTAGACGTTGATCTTGTCGGGATAGCTTATAATAGGTGTTATCTTTCTTGTGATTCGGATGAGAGCTTGTCCATTTCTCATTTATTTTATTCACTTTTAGTTTCTTCATTTCTTCTGTATAGAGTGCAATGTTTAATTGTGAGTTTGTTCTTCCACACTTCGCGAGTGTGTCAGCCTTCTCATTTCCTTCTAGCTCTATATGTGCTGGTATCCATTGAATAATACCGCGCTGATGTAGCCCAACTACAGCCCTGATATGGCACACATACAGCAATGGTCTAACATAACTACACCACTAGTTTAGCACAATTACAGCACTAATATAGCAAAAAGTAAGCCCCATTCCAGCAGTACTAATCTATCCTTACGTATGGCAGCCAGATCGTGTAAGGTTGTCTCAACGATCAAATGTGAAGGACTATCCGATACATGTTAAAGAAACAAAGTATTTTTTAAATTAGAAAATCAAAACCTAATACCATATTAGATCTAAAACTATTCAAAATAGGTCTTCTAACTTCTAGTGCCTACATTGTGTTCAGATCTAGTCAGGTGGCGTCGCTTAATGGAAGTTTTTTTTTTTTTTATTGGAAAAAGGTTTTCGATTTTTATTTTTTCGATCGCGTTTATAAGGGCCCTTTTTTGGGTATTATAATTGACCATGTCCGATTTCCCATTAGTAAATCTCTAACAATCCCCAACAATGCTGGTCATGTCTAACAAGCGAAGGGGAAGAAGAGGAAACCGTGCCTCATATTCTGTTTGACTGCCCCAGACTTGCTGATCTCCGTCTCGACAGGTCTGGGAAACCCAAAATTCTCGACCTGTATGGCGACATTTATGCACTACGCAAGACAGCAGGGTTTCTGTCCAGGGCTTTTGCAAGAGAGGATTTGAGCCTCTCAAGCCCTCACTCTAATGGAGTTTGATGATGATGATGAACAAGCGAATTAAATACACTTCTGAATTACGGAGGATCAATTCTAGAAGAGAGGACATACACAACTATTACAAAAGGTGCACCGCTAGGCATTCCATACTAACATAAACTTGTATTGCTCTATGTCAAAACATTTGACTGGACTCATTGTCAACATAAAGGCCAACTTCAGAAAGACTACTTGAAATTATTGCCAATGTTTCTTTAAGATTCAAAGTCAACCAAGTGAAACGGGTTGGAACGCTTGTGTCTGTGTGTGTGTGTGTTTGTATCATCTGTCTGTGTGTGTATATGATTTCATATTCCGCTACGCACTGGTCCCCTCACCCCCTCTCCCCCCTTGCAATGTTGCGTAAAAGCGAGTGTTGATTTCAAGTTGGAGTTTTGTTGAGATCTTAATGACCGTGTTAACAGAGAGATCTGTCGCTGTGCGTGCGTGCGTGGAAAAGGGGGTGGGGGGCATAGTTACGCCCGACAAGTGTTGACTATGATACTAAGTACAACCATTAAATGTCGATAGAGATTTCTTACTCGTGGCTCCAGGTCTTACTTCAATGACCCTCTAAGTATGGTCTGGTTTTGAATGACTTCATTGCTAATAGCACTTTCATTGACACTCTATTTTAGGGATAAAGAACTACATCTGTATCCCTAGATCTGTATCCCTGGTGAAACTCATCTAGATATGGATCGGTCAAGACATGGTACAGCCCGTTCCCTGGCAAGAGACACAATCAAGGGACACAATCTATGAGTCATAGGCTAATCTCACCTGTTTTCTAATTAACGTCAAGACCTTAGCATGGGTTTCCAGAGTTTTAAGGAAGAGGACTACAATGGACCTTTAGATGAGAACAACAGAAGAAAGTTCTGCCTGAGCTAGCCAGGAAAACCAATGACTTGGCAGAATTTAGGTCATTGGTTAATATGCATGACTAAATGAATGACCCGTAGAACGTAATCATCTATTTTTTTAGAAGTAACGTCTGTATCATATAACATACGATAAGGAGATAGTTGATTTAAAGAAATGCATTTTTTTAATCGTGAAAGTAATATATTTTAAGTTTATTGATAAAAAGTCTTTTTAAGATTAATAGTAGCTTGATATAGAATCTAAATTATATAATACACACACTTTACAATGAGCTTGACGTGCAGTGGCTAAGCAAATACCCACACTATATCAAAATGTGATGCTTAGGCCTATAATGCGGCGTGGTGGCTGAGCGACAGAGCGAGGAGTCTAGAGTTCGAACCTCAATGAAGAGTGGGATTTGAACCACGCAACAGAGTCCGGCCAACTCTAATGACTCTCTCATTGGTAGGCTACCTGAAATACTTGGAGGGAGGAGAGGTTGCTAGTCTTTGTGCTGGCTACATGACATCTTCGTCAAAAAGGTCGGTCATAGAAACACGTGAGCTCTACGTCATCTGTCCCCATAGGTCACGTGGTCTGAAAGGAGTATCTTTACTTCACTTATATAGTTATTGCCCGTGAAACCTAAGTGTCTATTTAAGCTAACCTTTTTTTTGAAAGTAAAGCCCTAATTTATACGACAGGACAACAACAAAAAAAGTAGAAAAAGCAAACTACAGTAGACGCCATCGTCGACGGATCACCCCCATAAAAAGATCTATCTTATCTTATCTCATATAACACAGACGTTCAGGGGCGGACTGGCTATATGGGCATTAGGGCAAATGCCCGGTGGGCCAGCACCCAAATGGGCCGGTAGAGCAACCGAAATGGCCGCATCGATGCCACCATGGCAAGTATTAAATTGTTAAAGGCTTTATAATATCCTCTTATAAAAAGGGCTCTCTGAGCGACGTGTTTAAAAACAAATCTTTCACAGACTCTACAGTGTAGTACCATTTTAATTTAACACATTTTCCGAAATAATGTAATAGCCTTCATCCGTAGACAGTGCTACTAGTAGGCTTCATCCTTTTAGGGCCTACATACTTAGCGATTAAAGAGCAACATAAGGTCTATATTTCTTATAAAGATACAGAGTTCACTGTATGCATACATATCGATACATTATCAAACTTGACATGATGACTTTGAGGACAGGTAGACCTAGAAATGGATGCCCATCATGTGATGTAGAATTTGTGGGCCGAATTGCATAGAAATGCCCGGGCCGATTTTGACAGTCAGTCCGCCCCTGCAGACGTTACTTCAAAAAAGATGATTACCGTTACGTCCTACGCGTCATGCATTTAGATTTGATCTACGCCACGGACTGTTAAAAATCCAAGAGATGGCTCCTGTTCGCCCATTCTAGATAAAACATTAGTATTACCAGTATTAGACCTACTTCACAAGTTTTAGATCTAGACTTTAGATATATACTATATAGCTTTCTAAATCTAGATCTAGTTTGCATTGCATTGTCGTGAGGTCAAAGTTTATTGTGCCAGCCATCGCTGTGTACGATTGGCACACGCAGTAGACTAATATTCACAGACTCACCTTTCCCTTTGTTTGTATTTCGTCTCGTGTAGGCGATTTATTTGTGTCTAAAACATCGTCATATTTCCTGTATCGTACTTGTCTTCCACGTCTAGGTACGCGCTCTTGAGAGAACCGGAAGCAGACGATACTAGTGTTCCGGTGCGCATTTCTCTTGAACGAGTTGGTGCGCATTGAAGAGTTTATCGACAACACATACCTATATACGTAGCATGAAACTGTAAATATAGGTCTGTGTCAGTCTAGTCAGGCACGTCAATCTTAAGCTTAAACTGCTGAGTCGTTAGTTTTCCTGGCTGATGCATGCAACCCATTCCTATCTCTAACGATTGTTGCAAATATTAATTCAAATTTAATACTCAGAAAGACACGAAGATAAAGGCATATTCCTCGTTCCATATACTAGGACTAATTTGTACAAATGCTCCTTCTTCCCTAGAGCTATAAGACTAATTAGAGCATGGAATGGGTTACCTGAGCCAGCCAGGAAAACCAATGACTTGAATTTAAGTCATTTGTTATAACATGCATCATGCATGACTAGATGCATGAGGCGTAGGACGTAATCATCTTTTTTTTTGAAGTAACCTCTGTACAATATAATATAAGAAATGATAAGATAAGATATTGTAATATAATTTTTTTCCAGTAAACGAGTAGAGCTTTTAGCAATTTTTCTTCTTTTATGCAATTTACTTCAGAATTACTTCACAAGAAAGGCCCAAAGTGACCTGCTCCAACAGTTCGTGAAACACCTAATCACCTTCAGCTTCACCTATCTCTTAGTCTGTTGGACATTTGGGGCCTCATACTAAATTTGTTGACCGCCTGTAACCAGGCCTCAGTTTGGGAAACACAATCAAAATAGACACAGTTTTAAAATGGCAGGGCGGGCCTTAGATAATTAGCCGCCCTTGGCGTAGTGAATTAGGAGATCCCAATTGAAATGAACAAGTGAACTGCCAAAAAAAAAAAAAATTATGCAAATTATTTAAAACCTAGTGACTACAACAATAAGCTTGGGCATAAGATTGGCTATTGCTTCTCTTATTAAACGTAGTGATCATATGCGTAATAAAAACCTGAGAGGCCCCCACCAATCGGAGGCCGAAGGCGGCTGCCTAGTTTGCCTATGCATAAGGCCGGCCCTGCAGACGGGAAAAAGAAGACGCATCTTATTCTTTGCAGATGTCCCAGGAACATTAATGCACCCTTCTCCGTTCTCACAAAGCACAATACAGAAGTAACAATGTCTGTAGGTTAAAACAAAACTTTTCCGAAGACATCAGATTTAGATACGAAATTTCCTCGACTTATCGGAGCATCATTCTCTCCCATGTCTATTATTGCTGTTGCGAGTCATTCTAACAGTTTTTAGTTTTTGTTCATGTTTAATTAGCCTCCCTTGCCCCATTGTCCAATCAAAGATAAAGGCACATTCCTCGTCCCATATGCTAGGACAAATTTGTACAAATACTCCTTCTTCCCTAGTGCTATTAGAGCATGGAATGGGTTGCCTGAGCTAGCCAGGAAAACCAGTGACTTGGCAGAATTTAAGTCATTGGTTAATATGCATGACTAAATGCATGACGCGTAGGACGTAATCATCTTCTTTTTTGAAGTAACGTCTGTATTATATAAGATAAGATAAGAAAAGCTTTTTATATCTAATTAATGAGAATATTACATTTCAAAACAACAGAGCTTTATCTATTATTGATTACTCGATGTGTTCAGGGAAAAAAAGGGTGGAAACTCTTTTAAAAATAGGTGATTGTTGTTTGGTCTTCACCGGAACAAGATAGCATGGTCTTATTTTCGTTTATTAAACATTTTATTTGTTAATTAAAAAGCAAGTTTATTGATCCATATTTTTTTTAAAAAAAACCTGTGTAACACAATTTTCATGCTTATAGCATGCTCAGAGCTTTATCTCTTTTAAGCGGCTTTGAGGAGAAGGGGGGAGGCCCATATCTGGGAGAAGGTTTGCGTGCTGCCCTTTAGGCGTTCAGCTAAGAACTCAGCTCGAGTTGGGATTAGAACTCAAGCTCCCTTGATAGGTAGTGTTATGGCACGATTAGAAAATTAGTTATTTGTTTCGGAAATAGGGAGGGGGGGGAGTTTTTACTTAGTGACGATGACGTAATAGTTCATTTAAAAAGTCAGAACGAAATATAAGTCGGCACAAACAAGACGCTTTCTTAACTACGTAGAAAGATAAAGCATTTATAAACGGCTAGAAGTAAGTGACATTCGACAGTTCCCTTCATGATTATTAAACGTGTTTGATGTTCACCAGCTGAGTCGACTACCTCTATCAAGACGCTTTCTGAACAACGTAGAAAGATAAAGCATTTATAAGCGGCTAGAAGTAGGTCACATTCGACAGTTCCCTTCATGATTATTAAACGTGTTTGATGTTCACCAGCTGAGTCGACTACCTCTATTGATTGTTCGGCCTTTCGCCGGTGTAATCGGTTTCGTTCAGTGTTACCTCCATTTAGGTTTGCGGAAGCGCTTAACAGTAGCCAAGCGGATTTGGCTACTCACCCACACAACTCACATATTTAAATACAATCTCCTAAATCACTTACTGATGTGAAGATCTGTTGAAGGGTGTCATGAATATGACATTAAAATCATCTTGTGTTCTGTTGTATTTAAAGATTTTAAAAAAAAATCGCAACAGTGCTAAGACCTATATATCATCCTTTCTCACGCCATTTTAACTCAAGAAATTTTGGGAGGGCAGACGTGAATTCATGCATAATGTATGCTTCTAACGTGTCACGTGGTATTATACTCTCTCACTTCCTTCACGCCTGCTTCTAAATTCAAACGAAATCAATAAAAACAGAAATCGTTACGGACATTCTTGTATGAAGATGTGTGGGGGGATAGGGAGGCAGGATAAAGTCATCTACCCTTTAAAAATTAAATTGTAAACATGTTTTTAGTAATACCAGTAACAATGAGTTTTTAACTGTTCCTTTTATTAGTGGTTAAAATAATAATAATAATTAAATAATAATAGTTTTATTTATAAAGTACTGTTAACAAAACAAAATGTAGGCTCAAGGCACTGTAATAACACAAACACGACAACTAAAATGGCAATTAATAAAAAATTAATTGTGATCATCTTCTTTTTATGAAGTAACATCTGTATTATATAAGATAAGATAATTAATGGTGGATCTTGTTTTCCCACGACGTCGCGGAGTGGTGACGTTGGGAAATCATATCTTTCAATGAACCATCGTCTGATAATGACCGCGACAGCTGCAAACACTTCAGCAGACATCACCCTCTACTTCATATTATCAGCGTTGGTGGTCACGTGTCATTGGGGAGGAGGAAAACAATAGTCCTTTTCTTGAAATGGGGATGTGAGCGGGTCTAATTCTCATTTATTCTTTAATTCATTAATGGAAACCAAGTGGCGGGACAGATTATGCCTTTCGGCGGGCCGGAGTTTGTCCATCACTGGTGTACGTTAAAGGTTTAGGCGCCACAGAGTTGAGAATACGGACAACTTTACATCTGCTGTTACGATATTGATAACTACAAAGTCGGGGTTTTGTGCCGCAGCCCGCGGGTAATTCGATCCCGGCTCTTTGTGTCCTCATTTGGGCGAAACATGCTCCTTCATGTAACAAGGTAAAAGGTGACTGCTTTCAACCGTTACACAGCAAGTGGCTTAGCCGTCTTCACGCGCCAGCTATTAAGTAACGACAACCTCGCCACTGAACTATGTAAATGGTATTGTTCTACTAATATTGTATTCACACATTACAAGTATTTATAACCTTTCATCATTCGGTGCTGTGACCCTGAGTCAAATACGGTCATGCCTGAATGGCGTTGCGCTGTTTGGAACGAAGTATTGTCGTCTGACCCTCTTTTTTTAGGTGCATTCAGAGCGATCACGTGGTCAGTGGCGTAGCAGAAGGGGTGGGGGTGCACGAGGTGCCGACCGTATCGTTTGACACTCATGATGGGAGTGACAGTGAGACAATATTAGAAACAGCGAAATTTTAATAATAAAATCTGCGCACATTTGACTGCTGAGATTTGATTGGTATCAAGGAATGTAAATAATTAGCTCCTTGTATTATGGTTCAATAAAATGTAGGCCAAAGACAGGATTTATTTGGGAAGGTATGTAATGGAATTGATGTTTGAAATAAGCTGAATCATTAGCTAATAGCACCAGGTGACACCTACCCTAACGACGCCTCTGTATACAGCTTACCGCATTATTGTTACAGTTACAATATTATATATAGATCTATATATATATGTTTCAGCCTTCGTAGTTTGATAATCACAATTATTATGTCATCCAGGAGGCTGAGGCCTTGCACTGGGGTTTTATGCCTCCTCATGTGGCTGGCGAGCCCGCAATGTTCGGCTACACACTGGTCAGGTTATTCCAGCTGGAGCTAGTGTCGTGGGCCTTGCTTTTCTTCTCTGGCGCTCTTCTTCTGCCGGCGCTGTTCTCTTTTCCTCAGTAATTTGTGCGCCAGTTTTCACAGCGCGACACCATGATGCTCTGTCATGTGCCTCTGTCTCATCTTTACCCTTACACCTCCGATTACAAAAAAAAATGCCAGACAGATTTAGAATCTATAGTGAACAGTCATTGTCAATGTATATCTATAGGAACCAATCTCTGCCGAGTTTTGCGTTAAATATTATACAATTCTTATCTTATCTTAGAAATGACATGCGTTATTGGAAAGAGAATATAATTACGCTCAAGGCCTATCCATGTATGTCAATTAGAGACAAACATATCTAAATCATTTGATTTCCTAGAGGATTCACGCAACCTATTCCATGCTGTAATGACACTAAGGAACTTGTATGAATTTATCCTAGCATTTGTGTCTTTCCGGGAATTATTTTTTTTTAATTTTATTATGTTTTGTTATATCTACTTTGTATATTAAATGTGTTTGTTTATGTAATTAGACAGAGTAAGAAAGGTGTTATAACATAGCCAGACAGAGAAACAGACATTCGGAGAAACAGATGTACAAAGAAACAGACATTCAGTGAAACAGGCATTCAGAGAAACAGGCATACAAAGAAACAGGCATACAGAGAAACAGGCATACAGAGAAACAGACACAAAGAAACAGACACAAAGAAACAGGCATACAGAGAAACAGGCATTCAAAAAAACTGATTGATTGACAGAGCTTTATAAAGATCGAAGCAGTCCCGTTAAATCACATAAACTAGTTAGTCACAATGGGAGAGAAATTAAATTATGTGGCCCCCATCGAAAAGCTAAACTAAGGCTAAACCAGAGAGTTCCCTCCCCTAGTTGGCCAAATCGGAGTAATTTTCTCCTAAACTGGTTAACTATTTTTTTTAAACTCAATTTTTTCCTCTTTATTTCTTTTACTCTCCTTACAAACACATTTGGTTAGAGAGTACTTATCATCTAAACATACGACCTATAATGGAATCTGGAATTGGTTCATGATAATTATTGGGTCATTATCTCCACTAGATTCCATACCTCATTTCCAATGTTTTCAGTTACACAGCCCCCCCCCCCCCCCCATCCACCACCGCGTCACCCCCACCTGGTATAAGCCTAACCTTTTCTCGAGTTCACAATAGTGTCCAACTAAGGGGCCATTTAGTCTAAAACTTCACAAGGCTATAAAACACACACATAGTTTAAAAAAAAATAGTTTAATGGCCATTATTCTCGTGCGTTTCAAGATGTTAACATTGTAATGGTGTTCTAAATAGCATTTATCTTCTTTACATATCTCAGACTGTGTATGTTTGTGGGTGTAGATGCGTGTGTAGGTGTGTATATGTTTGCCTAAATGTGTCTCTGTGATTTTGCATCTGCGTACAACAAATGATATGACATGAATAAAATAACTTGATCTATGACAGCATCAGTATTGGTATGTCCGAGCTGAATGAGTATGTCCTATTGCACATAACCGTATACTGTATACGGTTAGATTTGCTTAGATCCCGGTTCTATTTATGATTAGTAAAAAGGTATCTTTTTCAGACCCTATGATTTATAGGTCAAGATGACGTAAAGTATATGTTCCTATATACGACGGTTAACGAGAGGCTTGTGAGCCAGCACAACGACCTACCGCCTTTACTTCCCCCAAACATAATATTCACTTGGCATAATCCTTATGACTCCCAATAGAGCAGCGGTTCTAAACCTTTTAAGCTCGGCGATCCCCTTTTTACAATCCTCCACTCTGCCGCGACCCCCCCCCCCCACACACACACACATACAGCAATAGAAGAGTAGACAATACCAATCCATATTTTCGATGGTCTTAGGCGACCCCTGGCAAATGGTCCATCGACCCCCAAGGCCCACAGGTTGAGAACCCCTGCAATAGAGCATAGTATTGCGCAATCGGACTGTGTTCTAGGCTAGGCCGGGCTTGTCCCCTCAGTTGGGTCGTGACCTCCGTGACCCCATTTCCAAGGTGCCGGTTGGGTCCACGTCCTTCCTGCCATCTTTGCTTCTTGGTCTGCCGGTTTCCCAGCCTTTCTCTTCCCTGTAGGCTCTAGTCTTGCAATGTTGTCTACAGTTCTTCGCATTGTGGGCCCAATCCAGCCCCATGGGCGTCGTTTGGAGTGGGCTCAGGGGGGGTCCTAAAAATCCCAAAGTTGAAAATCCCAGTCTTCCCAAGCTCTACAACTTCTCAATTCATGCTCAACACAAGTATTGCCCAGGATTACGAACCCCCCTCTACCGGATGGAATTTTTTTTTAAAAGGTTTATACAAAGAAAACATATGCCAACAACATTTTAATTTGATTGCACTCAAAAGGAAAGAAAGATGAATAAATTAATTAATAGAGTGAAGCGCTTTGTTGCTATTCCAAAGGTCATTGCGAAACTCATAATAGCGTCGAAACTCATAATAGCGTCGAAACTCATAATAGCGTCGAAACTTATAATAGCGTCGAAACTCATAATAGCGTCGAAACTCATAATAGCGTCGAAACTTATAATAGCGTCGAAACTCATTATAGCGTCGAAACTTATAATAGCGTCGAAACTCATAATAGCGTCGAAACTCATAATAGCGTCGAAACTTATAATAGCGTCGAAACTCATAATAGCGTCGAAACTTATAATAGCGTCGAAACTCATAATAGCGTCGAAACTCATAATAGCGTCGAAACTTATAATAGCGTCGAAACTCACAATAGCGTCGAAACTTATAATAGCGTCGAAACTCATAATAGCGTCGAAACTCATAATAGCGTCGAAACTTATAATAGCGTCGAAACTCATAATAGCGTCGAAACTTATAATAGCGTCGAAACTCATAATAGCGTCGAAACTCATAATAGCGTTGAAACTTATAATAGCGTAAGTTCGCTTTACGAAGCCGCCATCATTCCATTAAGAAATTGTTGAGTGAAAAACGAACAGGGTCTTGTAAGCAACAAATATGTAGGGTTTGCTCCTCTTTTTTGATATTAAGGTGTGAAGCGGCCTAACAGGTGAACATAACACTTCTAGGTTGTGCTTAAATGCCAACTTTTTTCGGAAAACGGTCAAGACAAAGTGGACATTGGTGTAAAGATGTTGACCTTGTCAGCAATTAAGGCAACTCTGGGGAGATGGGCTTGGCCCGGAGTGACAACAAGACTCTTACCACATGTCAGCAGGAGGGGGAACGGCCAGTTGACTTTCCAATTTGATTGACAGTTGGAAGGAGGTCGGGATGGTGTAGTGTGGCCGCAGTGACGCCCCGCGTCGCCATCAGTAAATGTTTCTCTCATAGTTGTGACTTTAGTTGTTGTGACTTTAGTTGTTGTAAATTTCGTTGTGACTTTAGTTGTAAATTTAGTTATTGTAAATTTAGTTATTGTAAATTTAGTTGTTGTAAATTTAGTTGTGAATTTAGTTGTTGTTACATTAGTTGTTGTAAATTTAGTTGTTGTGACTTTAGTTGTAAATTTCATTGTGACTTTAGTTGTTGTAAATTTAGTTGTAAATTTAGTTGTTGTGACTTTAGTTGTAAATTTCATTGTGACTTTAGTTGTTGTAAATTTAGTTGTAAATTTAGTTGTTGTGACTTTAGTTGTAAATTTAGTTGTGGCTTTAGTTGGTGTAAATTTAGATGTTGCTTTAGTTGTTGTGACTTAAGTTGTAAATTTAGTTGTGGCTTTAGTTGGTGTAAATTTAGATGTTGCTTTAGTTGTTGTGACTTAAGTTGTAAATTTCGTTGTGACTTTAGTTGTTGTAAATTTAGTTGTAAATTTAGTTGTGGCTTTAGTTGTTGTAAATTTAGTTGTAAATTTAGGTGTGGCTTTTAGTTGTTGTGACTTTAGTAGTGTCTTTAGCTGTGGCTTTAGTTCTTACTTTAGTTTTGACTTAAGCTAGAAATGTATTTATAACAATTCCCCCACTTTTTATTATTATTTTTTTTAGGGAAGGGAGGTTGGAGCTTTGGATAAGTCTTAAGAAAGCTTAAATGTATGCCTTTGGATTTTCACATTTAAAGAATGGCTTTGAGTCAAGTTATATATAGAAGCTTATTATGAATGAATCTCTATGGGGGGGGGGGGGAGGATAGTGTAGCGTTACATTCTCATGTCACACTGCGGATCAAGTGTTATTTGTTTTACATTAGTATCTTATATTTAGATCTCTATATGTGACAGAGGCCCGGAGCTTAGAGTGTGAACAGTTACAAGGGAATGCACCCAAACTAGAAAAGTTAGGATTCAGTCCCCTGGATGACAGATAGAATATGGGACGAAAACAGCTTGGCTTGGCTACCTATTAAGAGGGCTTGAGAGGGTCTGAGTTTGAATCCCGACTCGAGCTGAGTTGTGTTTGCTGAACGTATCAAGACAGGACGGAAACCTTTTTAATCTTTTTCCAGATACTCCACCCCACCCCCACACCCCCCACACCCACACACATTTGTCCACAAAAGAGATAGTAGCACAGCACTCTTAACGTTCTGAACTAAATGTCGTTTAGGAATATGGATAAAACAAATGGGGGGGGGGGGGATTGTTGGAGAAGTTCCAGTTGTCGCTGTATGAGTTCTGGACAATAAAAGTGAACATTACTTTTCATTTACAAAAGCGCTAAAAAACAACAACACACATACACGCAGTCATAACAACAACCCCCCATGCTAGTCCTTAGTTGGGTCCCAGCATTTCTGGAAGGTTCTGACACCATTGTAATGGACCTCATTCACCGATCGTAAACAAACAACATTTAGTCACGTGATCTTATTGAAAAAAACAACGAAAAAAAATTGTCACGTGACAACCATCATGAATTAAACATGAGATCGTAAATTATATAGAAGAGATAGAGCACCACGTGGCTAAATCTTGTTTGTTTAAGGTTGGTGAATGAGGTCCATTGGTCGACACTATTACTATTATACTTTTGAGAAATGTTTGCCATATTTTTGCATATTGCTGTGACATTTCCAACCCCCCCCAAAAAAAACAATGTAAACACTAATTTCAAGGGACTAAACAAATCGACGTAGCGGCGTTGACTTGGACGTTGCTCAATGTGGATTTAAGTTTAGAGTTGAGAATTTGAATAGAAAACAAATTTTTACCATAGTTTGAATGAAGAAAAAAAAACGCTTAGAAACACCACTGTTGAGACACATCTCTGTGTTTAGGCCCACCATTGGTCAAGACGCATTATTGTTCAGACACCATCTCTTCTAAATACAAGGTGTTGAGACACATCTTTGTCTAGACACATTTCCAAAATGACTGTTTCATCTGTATTGTTGTATCTTGTATCAGTGTATCTTGTATCGGTGTATCTTGTATCGCTGTACTGTGCCTTGTATCAGTGTATCTTGTATCGGTGTATCTTGCATCATTGTACCTTGTATCGCTTTACTGTACTTTGTATCAGTGTATCTTGTATCGGTGTATCTTGCATCATTGTACCTTGTATCGCGTTACTGTACTTTGTATCAGTGTATCTTGTATCGGTGTATCTTGCATCATTGTACCTTGTATCGCTTTACTGTACCTTGTATCAGTGTATCTTGTATCGGTGTATCTTGCATCATTGTACCTTGTATCACTTTACCGTACCTTGTATCGCTTTAATGTACCTTGTATCAGTGCATCTTGTATCACTGTACCTTGTATCAGTGTGTCTTGTATAGGTGTATCTTGCATCACTGTACCTTGTATCACTGTACCTTATATAACTGTACTGTACCTTGTATCAGTGTATCTTGTATCGGTGTATCTTGCATCGATGTACCTTGTATCACTGTACTGTATCTTGTATCACTGTACATTGTATCACCGTCCCTTGTGCGACAATTTTATGGACCAGTTACAATTCTAATTGTTTAAATGAACTGTTTAGGACCAAACGAACACATCTTATTTCAACAAACTCTAGATCAATGTAAGTTGCAGGTTTCATCACCAAATATCAAAACTGGAACGACTTATGACATCATGTTAAGGAGTTTGTGTGCGTGTTTCTGGTATAAAAGAGAAAAGAGAAAAGAGATCTTAAAATCGGCCACGGGTTTGTCTGCACTGAATATAGCCAAAAAAAGCGGGTTAAAGGATTGCCTAGCCACGTGACACACTGCACTTCTCCTAAATCTTCTGCTCGAAGACAATATATTGTTTCATCGCTTGCGTTAGATTTTTTAAAATGCTGAACTGTTTTACAGTGCAAACACAAGTCTGATGTTTAGAGGCTAAACTACCACAAGCGTTTTAAAGGGTTAACTAAATTCAGACGACTAGAGTAACACCTTTAGTAAATTCACTAAATTTAGAAAACCTTCAGGAGAGAACACTCAAAAGTAAAGTAGCAACTATACATAAAACACTGAACCATAATCTTCAAATACAAAAACAAAATTTAATAAAATACTCTGAAAGACACAAAGATAAAGACACATTCCTCATCCCATATGCTAGGACAAATTTGTACAAATACTCCTTCTTCCCTAGTGCTGTTAGAGCATGGAATGGGTTGCCTGACCTAGCCAGGAAAACCAGTGACTTGGCGGAGTTTAGGTCATTGGTTAATATGCATGACAAAATGCATGACGCATAGGACGTAATCATCTTCTTTTTTGAAGTAACGTCTGCATTTTATAAGATAAGATAAGAAGGTCTGATGGGAAGCTTATATGCCAGGCCTTATTAAATTCGAGCTAAATTTTTTTCTTTTTTGTAGTTGGCAACACGAAAGGTCAATTTAGCGACCTTGACATTGTTTAATTTATCGTGAAAATCTCCAATAGACAAGAACATTATGATAGGGTTAATAAGACTCAAGAGATTACAGCCATTCCTATAATCAACATCCATTAAGATGTTAAGTAATTATCGCATTCAGATTTCAAGCTCTACAAATCTTCTTATCCTATAAATTGCAGATGTTTCTTCTTAACTTATAAATTAAAGCCGTTTCTTCTTATCTTATACACCACAGTCGTTTCTTCCAAAAAGAAGATTATTTCACGTATCCATACGATAATCTAGTAGTTGTTATTACAGACTTTAACTCTGCTAACCTCTTGGGTTTCCTATACGATCCAGGCAACCCGTTACATGCTCCTAATGGCAATACTGAAGAAGGAGCACTTGTAAGAATTTGTCCTAGCATATAGAATAAGAAATGTGCATTTAGACCAGGGGTTCTCACCCTGTGGGTCGCGATCCCCTTGGGGGTCGATTGACGATTAGCCAGAGGGGTCGCCTAAGACCATCAAAAATAAGGATTGTTATTGTCTATTCTTCTATTGCTGTACGTGTGTGTATGGGGGGGGGGGGGTCGCGGCAGAGTGGGATATTGTAAAAAGGGGTGGCCGAGCTTAAAAGGTTGAGAACCGCAGATTTAAACTAATATAATAAATTGCTATAATACACTTAGCATACAATGAATTGCTGTGAATGTTAAGCAATTAGATTTACAAGTATTGTGTATGTCTTAAGGGGAAGTTGTACATGTATAAGCGATTACTTTAAAACGCAAAGCGTATGTAATGTAAATATATGTAAATATGTTAAAGTGGAAATTGTATTGAACTAAAATGGTTATCAGCAGAACCGAACAAGCACCATTATCTACCTGTCGCCAGATGCTACCACACATATTTACACACACTTTGTTTTGCCGCGTGAGTTGTGTGTTCAATTTGTCAGCTGCTTATTTGTGTTGGCACTTGGCGGAAGTCTGGGCCGTGGAACACGATAGCCGCCTGCTAAATACCAGTCTACAATTGACTACAATCCATCATATTTATGTCATATGATTTCGTGACAGACTTTAGCAAGCACTAAATGCCTAGGGGCAGCTATCGCCAATATGGTCGAATGCCATATTGAAAGAAAATAAATGAACGGGTGTATGGTGGCGGAAAATTCTTCGAAAAAGGGGTGGGAGGGTATTAGTAAACTCCCCCTCTGAGTTGGGGGAGGGGGGAGTCTGTTCATAGTGTTACTACTTGTTATTTAAGTGCACTACAAAATGACAATTGTAAAGGTCTTTGACCTTTAAGTAAACTTAAAGAAGAGATAAAGATGAACACATTAAAGAAAGAAAAAAAAGAAGAAAAAAAAAAAGAGACTAGAGATAATTTCCCACCTGAGTGACAAGAACAAATATTGAAGTCTTGACACTTGAAATAAAGAAGTTAATTTTCAATCGCCCAAGCTAATGTGAACAGTCCATAGTGCGCCATTCACAAGTTAAAAATAACACGATACAGTACAGTGATACAAGGTGTAGTGATACTAGGCACTGTGAGATGAGATACAGTGATAAAAGGTACATTGAAGCAACTAATAGAAGGTACGATGATACAAAGTGCAGTAATGCAAGATACAGTACAGTGATACAAAGTACAGTACAGTGATACAAGGTACACTTATAGAAGATACACTGATACAAAATACACTAATACAAGGTACACTGGTACAAGATACACTGATACAAGGTAAAATGATAGACAAAGTACAGTGATACAAGATACACCAATACGAGGTACACTGATACAAGATACAGTACAGTGATACAAGGTATAGTGATACAGGCACAATGATACAAGGTAAAGTGATACAAGGTACACTGATACAAGATACACTTATACAAGATACACTGATACAAGATTAATCATACAAGATACAATGATAGACAAAGTACATTGATACGAGATACAGTACAGTGATACAAAGTACAGTGATACTATGTGCAGTGATACAAGATACACCGATACAAGGTACACTGATACAAGATACAGTGAAACAATGTAGAGTGATACAAGATACACTTATACAAGATACAGTGATACGAGGTACAGTGATACAAGATACAATGATAGACAAAGTACATTGATACAAGATACAGTACAGTGATACAAGATACATCGATACAAGGTACACTGATACAAGATACTGAGAAACAAGGTACAGTGATACAAGATACAGTGATACAAGATACTGAGAAACAAGGTACAGTGATACAAGATACAGTGATACAAGATACAGTGATACAAGATACAGTGATAAAAGATACACTGCTACAAGATACAGTGATAAAAGATACACTGCTACAAGATACAGTGATACAAGGTACAGTGATAAAAGATACACTGCTACAAGATACAGTGATACAAGGTACAGTGATACAAGATACAGTGATACATGGTACAGTGATACAAGATTGTTAAGAAAATTACATCTATATGCTGTATCGGTTATCGTTCTTATGTTTACATGTGCTTGTAACTCGTCCGTAAGAATGTGTTCATGAAATGTGTGTTGTGTAGTCATTCAGTGTATTAAAGCCATACTAAGTGGACATGATTTTCGACTCTCTTATCTTTATGTTCATAACAAAGATACACTGATACAAGATACAATGATACAAGATACACTGATAGCTGGAAGAAAGAGAGTAACATGAAAAATAAGACCAAGGAATAACATCCATAGGTGTATCTTGCATCACTGTACCTTATATAACTGTGTACCTTATAAAACAATTCTCTCAAAATTCTCAATTAGACTACAACATGAAATAGGCCCCAACCTGGTGACGCAAAGTTGTGAAAGAGCCAACGATGATTTCTCCTAAGACCCTAACAGTGAGTTACTGTATAGACGAAGGTCCTGATGTGTCCAGTTTTGTTTTAAAGCCCTAAAGCCTAAAGCAGGCCAATCTCTGTTCCCCAATGCACAGGCTCCAAGTTTATCGTAATATCCACGCTTCATAGATCAACTAACTTCATTAAAACATCATTACCGATATACTAATACAATCATGAGTCCTTAATACTACCGCCCCCCCCCCCCATCCTGATCTGCCAGTGTTTTGTTTTTAAAATGTTTGACATGTTTCGGATGTTCCTTCAGAGTTGAAGATAGTTTACTTCCTAGTCCAAACCTCCCGCAGGACGACGGGGGATGGGAGCGGGCAGGGTTTGAACCCTCGACCGTCGATAAATCCGAACGACAGTCCAGCGCGCAAACCGCACGACCAGGCAGCCATACAGGCAGTGGTCCTTATAAAAACGGCATTCGATAATTCACCAGAAATATCACCAATCAATCATGCGCATTTTATACACAGCAATTAATATAGGCTAGTTCTACCATTCTACAATGTAAAATATAAAGACATTAAAATGTTGAACATATAGATCTATAATATATTCTAGTCTAAGTCTTACCTGGCTTTAATAGTCCAAATAAATCCTTTTAGAAACAGAAGCACTTTTATTTCACGATGTAATAATCCAGTAATGTAAACAAACCTTTAGAAGAAAAGCACAAGAACTGAAGAACGCACTAGTCCTTAGATCTACCTCTCTCATAGATTCGAACACTTCTTTTTGACGTCTGCTAACTGGAAAACAGTGGCGGTGAGAGGAATTGAAACGAAGGGATACATTAAAAATAGAATCAGGTTCCACAACTCTGAAACATGTGCAAATCAGGCCTCGTAACTCGTGTCTTAATAGTTCTGCCTGTTTACCGAGGAGACTGCCAAGGGTGGTAATCGCTTTATACAATGTAACAAGACTTGCACCCCCCTTCCAAATCTCGATCTGAACGCGACACTGTGATACCAAGTGAACTAAAGGGTTTTGAATATTATGATCAATTCTTGTAAACAGCGCTGGTCTAAACTCTTGAGCGAGGTGAAGAGTTATAGCACCTTCCCTCCTTTCCGCGCAGAAGGACAGAGTGAAGCAGGGAAGAATAATAAGAGAGAATGAAGGTGCTTCTCGCTAAACGAATCCTATAGAATTTCGTGTGAAGGTTGGATTTTTGTTTTTGTTATACAGACAGGAGAATGAACGCCAGAGAGACGCAGTGAATAAGGTCTCTTGCCCACCCTTTCTTCTAGTCAGCAGGTTTGAGCACAAGTACGCAGTCACTGCCACGCGCAGACCCTGTAGATAGCACATGTCAATGCTTGCCCGCTAACTTTGTAAAAAAAAAAAAAAGAAATTAGGATAGAGCTGTTTTGTCCCTTTCTCTATCGCATTGAGCTTAGTCTCTTTCGATAGATAGGTAGACAGATAGATAGATAGATAGATAGATAGATAGATAGATAGATAGATAGATAGATAGATAGATAGATAGATAGACATACAGACAGATATTTAGTCAGATAGATATGGACAAACAGACAGACAGAAATATAGACAGATAGATATATAGACAAACAGACAGTTGGATATATAGATAGGAAGACAGAGACAGAAGATAGATATATAGATAGAAAGACAGACATCCAAAAGGGGAGATATATAAACAGATAGACTAACAGATATATATATATAGTTAGGTATATAATAGATGTATAGATAGATTGATAGATAGATAGATTGATAGATAGAAAGATAGATAGATAGATAGATAGATAGATAGATAGATAGATAGATAGATAGATAGATAGATAGATAGATAGATAGATAGATTTAAGGCTTGCAGTACACTCTCCAAAACCAGCTGCTGATTCGTCCTTCTGTGATTTTGTCGACATGTCTACCACTTCGTCGATGTGTCAGTCTATCAACCTGTCATTCCATCAGTCTGACTATTCATGTGCTACTTTTCAGCTGGGTTAGTGGTCTAGCTTGCTGGGCAGAGAGTCGTGACATCAGTCTGGGTCTAGCTTGATGGGCAGAGAGCCGTGACATCAGTCTGACTATTCATGTGCTACTTTTCAGTTGGGTTAGTGGTCTAGCTTGATGGGCAGAGAGCCGTGACATCAGTCTGGGTCTAGCTTGACGGGCAGAGAGCCGTGACATCAGTCTGACTATTCATGTGCTACTTTTCAGTTGTGTTAGTGGTCTAGCTTGATGGGCAGAGAGTCGTGACATCAGTCTGGGTCTAGCTTGATGGGCAGAGAGCCGTGACATCAGTCTGACTATTCATGTGCTACTTTTCAGTTGTGTTAGTGGTCTAGCTTGATGGGCAGAGAGTCGTGACATCAGTCTGACTATTCATGTGCTACTTTTCAGTTGTGTTAGTGATCTAGCTTGATGGGCAGAGAGTCGTGACATCAGTCTGGGTCTAGCTTGATGGGCAGAGAGCCGTGAAGCTACAAGCACAGTTCCTCTGTACACTTCTCTATGGTTGCAACGGCACATTTAGTGTTGAATCGATTGTCTTGACACCATCTTTCCAATAGGAGCTCGTTCTGGTGGACTAGAGGCGCCCTTGACACCACTCCCCAACCACCCCCGTCCCTCCAAGGCGTCAATGACACTCACACGTGCAAGGGGGCCTGTGTCCTTTTCATGTCATTTATTTGTTGACCTTATTTGAGGAGGCGGGGTGGGAGAGTGGGGAGGGTGGGGGAGAGAAGTGGAGGGGGGAGAGAATGAAAGAGTGGAAGAGAGGGCGTGTGAAAAGGAGAGGGTGGGAGAGAGAGAGAGAGGCAGACAGAGAGAGAGGCAGACGAAAAAAAGGCAGAGGAAGAGAGCAGAGAGATAAAGAAAGAGAGAGAAAGAGAAAGATAGAGTGAAAGAGAAAAAGATAGACTGAGAGAGAGAGAGAGAGAGAGAGAGAGATGGAGTGAAAGGGAGAAAAAGATAAACTGATAGAGAGAGAGAGAAAGATAGAGTGAAAGAGAAAAAAGATAGACTGATAGAGAGAGAAAGATGGAGTGAAAGAGAGAAAAAGATAGACTGATAGAGAGAGAGAGAGAAAGATGGAGTGAAAGAGAGAAAAAGATAGACTGATAGAGAGAGAGAGAGAAAGATAGAGTGAAAGAGAGAAAAGATAGACTGATAGAGAGAGAAAGATAAAGTGAAATAGATAGAAAGATAGAGTGAAAGAAAGAGAAAGATTGAAAGAGAAAGAAGAGTGATATTACAATATTACAATATGGTTGAATGAAAGGAAAGACTGGACTTAACAGATAGATTGAAATAATTTTTTTACATAGTTCATTATAATATTACCCGCCATGAAACACTATTTTCCAAAAGATACATTGCAAAAAAATAAATAAAACAAGATTACAAAGAGAGATTGTGTTAAAGAATTAAAATATGATTAATCCATACTTAATTAGTAATTAAAATAGTGAATCTACATCAATAGTAGAAAGTTCAAGATCAAAGAAAACAAACAGACTGAAAATTTAACCTCAGAATTTGCAATGTTCAAATTTAGCTTTGTCATCAAAGGAATCCTTGGGTCTCCAGCCTCTGGGCTTTCTTATTTTTTTTTTTTTTTTTAAAGGAAACCTCAGAATTTGCGCTATTCAATTTTAGCTTTATCATCATAGGAATCCTTGGGCCTTAGGCCTCTTTTCTTTGCCTCTTTTTTTGGGGCTTTATGTGCCTCTTTTATGGGCCATCTTGCCTCTTCTTTTTTTTTTTTTTTTTTTTATGTTTTTATTTGTAAGTTCTCATAATTCACAAGTATAAAATCATAAATAATTGAAAAGTGATTAACCTAAAAATATAATAATAGTAATAGAAATATTATTTTATTCAAAGACATACTACCTACCCATCCTAACCATTGAACCCACTAAAGACAGAAAAATAATACAAGTATCCTGTACTCCAGAACAATTAACACAATATCAGATATCCCTGACCCCAAACACCCTATTTCTGGAAAACTACCTGAGCATTGTACAGGTATATGAAAATCAAACTAGATAATTCTCTACCCTAAAATCCATTATTTTTCTAAATGTCAATTCTAAGTGATTAGGATCAAACACCTTATTATTATGTAGACATTTGAGCCAGCTAGCCCAAACAAGATCCCTGTATTCGGAAACAATAATGAAGTTAAAGTAATGTACCATTTTATTTTTTAGTTTTGGCAGCTTGTTTAAAATAATAGACAAGTTAACATTTACATAGTTGCCACAGTTTGCTTCTAATAAGTCCCTTACAGTACTTTTAACTTTAAGGAATAATGGACATTCCAAATACATATGTTTCTCATTATCAGCATTTTCAAGATGGTATAATATACATTCACGGTCATTTGCCCGTTTTCTAACCATAGGGGTCATGCCAAAGATAAGTCTATAACTTATCTCTCTAGCTTTTGGTGGGATATGTTTGCTGTGTAGGTTTATGAATGTGTTCTTGGATTCTGTCACCCCAAGAACTCTCCCCCACTTAATCCTATTCACTAGGCTTTCATGTAACAGCTTTTTAAGTGTTGTGTATGATTCTTTGGTTTTGTTGTATATTAAATGTTCATTACCAGGTAAAATTCTTGAAATAGATCTGTAAAATGGATGAGTGACTGTACCAAAATAGTGAAGAGTATCATTGTGTATTGGAAGAAGACTACTTAATCTTAAACCATAATAGTAAATTGTCAAGGGAAAGTGTGTTGGGTTTCTAACTACTTGACCTACAAATTTTAGCCTTAGCGAATGTATTTTTGTTTTAACATCTTGCAAGTTTATCCCCCCATCCTCTTTGTTTTGAATGAGTGTAGTGTGCTTAATGCTCCTAATAGTGTTTTTAAATATAAAGCTTCTAATTAACTTGTTCAGCTTGATTATGAATTTAGGAGGTGGCTCTGTTATGTTAGCTAAATAGACAATCTTTGGAATGACCAAACTATTTATCAATACAGCTCTACCAAATATTGTAGAACCTGTGTGCTGATAAAGTTAATCAAGTTTGAGACTTTCTTAATTTTTTAAAAAGGAAACCTGAGAATTTGCGCTATTCAGTTTTAGCTTTATCATCATAGGAATCCTTGGGCCTTAGGCCTCTTTTCTTTGCCTCTTTTTTGGGCTTTTTAATTTAATTTTAAATGTAAGTTTTTATCATATGTGACATAATAATAGATGGTAGGGTAAAACAAATTTTAAGTCGTGGATTCACGTTTTCAAAAAACTTTTTGATATTTTGCATGCGATGATGTAAGAACGGAAACAGAAAGCTTCAAGCAAGAAATCCTACTAGAAATAAAAATGACAAATGACGTGGTCATCACTAATTTTGTGAAATAAATTTAATCAAAGCTGAATCAAAAAAACAGTGATGTGATAGTGTGTCTGTCACAGATGAATTAAAGATGAATAGAAGATTAAAATCAAAGTTTAGTCAAAGTCAAATCAAAGCATAAAATCGATAATAGATTAATCAATAAGTTCAATAAAAGCTAAATCCAAGTTACACATAATCTGAATAAAATCTGAATAAAATCTGAACTCCCCACTTACAAACCTATCTCTCAATAATGTAGAAGTTATTTCCCTTTTTGATATCAAACATAACAATTAATTGCCAATAACTAATTAACCACTTGGTAATTTTTATGTACTGATTCATTTCTTACCGGTACCCTACGCCAATCAATAATTGTGAAAGGGTTCAACTTGATCCGAGAATGGGAAGTGGGAGAAAGAAATATATATAAACCTTTGACCAGACAGAGTGAGTTGATAGAAGCTTTGTAAAAAGGTAACAGAAGAAGTCATACATATAAATAAATATACATAACGCAATTCACTGGTTCTATGCATCTAGGTCAGGATTGGGGGCCTAACTTTTATTTTTGGCAGTGATCGCAAAGAAAATAAGCTTCCCGCTGTCCACTCAAGTTTTCCGCGGTCAGTAGATGTACTGCTTTCATCTTTTGTTTCGGACTGGTCTGCCTACTGGAGTGTATTTGTGTGTGAGCATGTGTGTGTGTGTGTCTGTGTGTGTCTGTGTCTCTGTGTGTATGTCTGTGTGTGTGTGTGTGTCTGTGTGTGTGAGGTGGAGGTGGGGGTGTTGTTTCACGTTGTTTGGGATGCTAGCTCTGTAGATAAACTAACTTGGAAAGTAGGAGGACTTTGATGGATGGCGTAGCATCGGGCGTCAATTAGTCTCAGTTTTGAGTACCTGACAAATCGGTCTCTAGTATACAAACAGGAACACGTACTGGTGGGGGTGGGGGGGGGGCGCTGATTACACTTTTTTTTTTCACGGCACGACAGCCGAAATTTGCCCCTTCGAAAAAAAACTGGACACCCTTAGGGGCATTAGCCTAGACCAGTGATGCCCAAACTACGGCCCGCGGGCCACATCCGGCCCTCGACGTGGTTTGGACCGGCCCGCCAAAACATCGGCACAAAATGTAGGGGGAAAAAAGGTAGAAAAATGTTTTTTTTTTCTTTGATACGACTCTAGCTTTTTCTTTGATGGATTTCATTCTAATCTATTTTCTTGTAGTATTCATGTTTATTTTCTTGTTTTTTTTTTTTCGGCGACAAGAATTGACAGTTGTTTTAGAGTCTTAGACACTACCGCGGCTGTCTAGAGCTAGCCGTGTTCATGACATCTCATGTGTGTAGCACAGCACATCTCTTCTGCATCATTTTGGTTCGTGTACTTCTGACGTCAACATGATTGGGTGCCGTGTCGTGTCACATTTGCACGTTAATGAAATGGGAGAGCTGTAGAAACGATAATTGGATGTTTAGCGAGAAATGAAGCATAACAGAGTGCTTGCTAGCAGTGATGGAATTAAATCCGCGTGAAAAAAAAAATGAAGCTGTGCCGCCTTTCTGGCACGACAATAGCAAAACGAGTCGAGTAGACGATGTTGGTGAAAATCTCCATTCAAAACTAAATGACAGAGCATCAGATTTCGAAATAACGACTATTGCTGCTGGAACTGATTGACTTACAAATCCAGATTTCGAACAATGAGGACAATAGATGTCTATGCCAGGTTGTCTACATAAGCCTTGCACATTTGCGAAAAAAATTCATGGTATGATCACAATGTTTACAAGAACTTATTTTAGTAGAGAACTTTTTCAGTTATAAGACATCTGAAACCTATGTTACGTAATTGAATTATGGTGTAAATAGGCCCATTGGAGCCACGAAATTGTAATATAACTATTTAAAATGGTTTATTCTCTATTTCATTTTTTTGGTATCTTTTGTTAATGTGGCCCGCGACACGAGTGTCGGAAATTAAAATGGCCCGCAGGCCGTATAAGGTTGAGCATCACTGGCCTAGACTAAATGTCATGCAACGGACAGCGTCTTACGCGTCTTACGCTGGGGGGAACAAGAAGTCTTCCTACCTAAAACTAACGGAGTCTTTTTTGATATAGGTTAAAAGTGGTACTAGACAAAAGTAGACATACCAATCAATGTGCAAGTCAATTGGAGAGTTTAATGTAACTGACCGCACTGGGAGTCGTGAGTAGCGGTACTAGATTATTATTATTGCTCCATTTCTTTCTCTGCTCTTTTTTTTCTCTTTCTGTCTCTTTCTCTCTCTCTTTCTCTGTCCCTCTTTCTCTGTCTCTTTCTCCCTCTTTTTCTCTTTCTGTCTCTTTCTGTCTCTTTCTCTGTCTCTTTCTCTCTCTGTTTCTCTTTCTCTGTCTCTTTCTCGTTTTCTCTTTCTCTCTCTTTCACTGTCCCTTTTTCTCGGTCTCTTTCTCACTCTTTCTCTTTCTCTGTCTATTTCTCTCTCTTTCTATCTCTCTCTGTCTCTTTCTCTCTCTTTCTCTGTCTCTTTCTCTGTCTATTTATCTCTCTTTCTCTCTCTTTCTCTTTCTCTCTCTTTCTCTCTCTTTCTCTGTCTATTTATCTCTCTTTCTCTTTCTCTGTCTATTTATCTCTTTTTCTGTCTATTTCTCTCTCTTTTTCTGTCTATTTCTCTCTCTTTCTCTGTCTATTTCTCTCCCTTTCTCTATCTATTTCTCTCTCTGTCTCTGTCCCTCTATCTTTTTCTCTTCTCTTCACTCTCACACTCTTTCTCCCTGTCTTCGTCTCTTTGTCTCTGTCTTATTCCATCTCTCTCTCTCTCTCTCTCTCTCGTTTTTCAAATGAAAATTTAGAACTTACGTTTCCCAGTCAAAGAATGAGGCCTTGATCCCCTTACTGCCCGACTTGCTACGCCCCTGGTTTTCACATGTTTAAAAATAGTAAATCGCATTTTCTGCATGCGTCAAATTAATCCAATTGTATCCAGGAAAGTTTATATTTAGAAATGCTTAGGCTTAAGTTGATAATTTTCGTTTTAAATAGATCGCCAGAGGCGTCACTCAATATTGAACTTAAGCTTGTCAAGTGGAAAACATGATTATTGATTCTCAGTTCTTCGAACATATGCTCTGTAGCTAATTATTTTACCAAATTATTTTATTTTATAATCTCCTATTCCCATTTTGTCATGAATTAGAGATATCAGTTACAAATACAATTGGTTTTGTTTTTAGGTAATTGAATTCGATATCTTCACAAGAATGTAGCCAGTATGTCAATGCTTTGGAGTTGGCAATATTTTGGCGACAATCTTTTCGCTACAGTTGTCTATGTAAAATCCTTCACATCCCTTGGTCAGACACCATCACCAACAGTGAACTCCTGTAAAGAGCCAACCAAAGTCCTGTAGAAGAAGAGGTCAGAAAGAAAAAATGGGACTAGATTGAGCACAATGGCCTCAAATCGCCAATTAGCATCACAAGGCAGACATTGAAGTGGAACCCTCAGGGAAAGAGAAGGAGCCCTAGAAGCACCAGGCGACCCGAACTAGAGGCAGACACAGTTTGGTTCCACCTGGAACAAGATGGAAAGAACGGTCCAGGACAGGGGACTATGGAGATTGTTGGCGGCCCATTAGTGCAATAGAGATGACGGGCTGTAAGTAAGTTTTTACTATAGCTTAAGCTAAAAGTCGGGACTAGTGAAAGCTGCCCATGTGGAGAATCGCCAGAGCATGATGACCATGTCCTTCAAAGCTGCAGACTTTACCAAGAGGCCCGAACAAGACTCAGGCCCCAAAACCCTCCTATAGAAGAAAAACTATACCTAGAACTGCCTGATCTGGAAACCACTGCGCGGTTTATGTCAGATATAGGATTACTGATCTGAACTGCCTGATCTGGAAACCACCGCGTGGTTCATCTCAGATATAGGATTACTGATCTGAACCCTCCGACATGTAAAATGAGAACTATGAAGAAGAAGATAATAGCTGATTCATCTGATGAAGTTTATGCGGCTCTCAATTTGTTTCTGGGCCATTAGGGCAATGGGGATATATAGCATATCACTTTTAAAAAAATATAAAAAAAATAAATAAATTAACTTTTAATAATTCTAGCAAAATAATTCAGTCAATTTGAATTCATTATTACCCGAAAAGATAAAATTAAACTAAGAGTTTTGTAATACCGGAGGAGTGATCAGTGAGTGAAGATCGAATAATCACTAAGAAGACTAAGGTTCAAGACTGCTTTTTATATTGAGGAGTTATGGTAAATGAATCCTATGTTAACATAGTATGGCCAAAGGGAGGTAACCAAAGCAATTTAAAAGTCGTAAGCATTATATTACTGTAGTACCATTTTTTTTTTAAAGTTTATATTGACAAACTGTCAGATTGTCTTTCTGTATGGAATTTGTAGTAATTTGTACATAATGTTTCTCTCGATTCCCGTTCAGGGATAAAGTTGCACAATTATTTATTGGCGCTGCGACATGAATCTACAAAATGAAAATAGCAAATTACATAATCAAACTAGTCGTCAATAAAAAGTAATATAGATTCATCTGCAAAAATTACGACATCAAGGGGAAATAAACTTTGCGACATTGTGAGATTGAACGGTGCTCTCCCTTAATGGCTACCTGGTCGTGCGGTATACGCGCTGGAATGTCGATCGGTTTGCTCGATGGTCCAGGGTTCGTATCCTGCCCGCTGCCATCCCCTGGCATCCTGCGGGAGGTTTGGACTAGGAAATAGATTATCTTCGAACAACAATTATATATAACAACAATTGTATGTAACAACAATTGTATATAACAGCAATTGTATATAACAAACAACAATTGTAATTAACAACAAATGCGCAATGCACTTGAGCCCATAACTCTTGACCAGTTGGGACCAAACGTGAGAGCTGAGGGATAGCACTAAAGGGAACAAAAAAAAATTGCTCTTTTGTAAAAAGTGGAATGTTATAGAATCTGAAAAGCTCCTACAAAATATCCTAAACGTTACACCAGGATGACTGCCTGGTCGTGCGGTTTGGGCGCTGGACTGTCGTTCGTATTTATCGATGGTCGAGGGTTCAAATCCTGCCCGCTCCCATCCCCCGTCGTCCTGCTGGAGGTTTGGACTAGGAAGTAAACTATCTTCAACTCTGAAGGAACATCCGAAACATGTAAAACATTTTACAAAACAAACAAACAAAACATTATATCAGTTTTAAAACATTGACCACGTGGTTTAAGCTAGAGTTAACTCTTTCTCTCCTAAATGACAATACCAGCGTTGATTCCACCAGAATGTGGTAAATAATAGCGGAGAGAAAGAGTTAATATGTCAGCGGCTTGGATTATTTAAATGTTCTCCATCGCGGAGGTGGGAGCGTTAGGGACGCCAGAATGGGTATCAGAACCACTACATAAAACCTCATACATAAACCACTACATAAAACCTCATACGTTAAACCACTACATAAAACCTCATACATAAACCACTACATAAAACCTCATACATAAACCACTACATAAAACCTCATACGTTAAACCACTACATAAAACCTCATACATAAACCTATACATAAAACCTCATACATAAACCACTACATAAAACCTCATACATAAACCACTACATAAAACCTCATATGTTAAACCACTTCATAAAACCTCATACATAAACCACTGCATAAAACCTCATACATAAACCACTGCATAAAACCTCATACATAAACCACTGCATAAAACCTCATACATAAACCACTGCATAAAACCTCATACATAAACCACTGCATAAAACCTCATACATAAACCACTGCATAAAACCTCATACATAAACCACTGCATAAAACCTCATACATAAACCACTGCATAAAACCTCATACATAAACCACTGCATAAAACCTCATACGTTAAACCACTGCATAAAACCTCATACGTTAAACCACTGCATAAAACCTCATACGTTAAACCACTGCATAAAACCTCATACGTTAAACCACTGCATAAAACCTCATACGTTAAACCACTGCATAAAACCTCATACGTTAAACCACTGCATAAAACCTCATACGTTAAACCACTGCATAAAACCTCATACGTTAAACCACTGCATAAAACCTCATACGTTAAACCACTGCATAAAACCTCATACGTTAAACCACTGCATAAAACCTCATACGTTAAACCACTGCATAAAACCTCATACGTTAAACCACTGCATAAAACCTCATACGTTAAACCACTGCATAAAACCTCATACGTTAAACCACTGCATAAAACCTCATACGTTAAACCACTGCATAAAACCTCATACGTTAAACCACTGCATAAAACCTCATACGTTAAACCACTGCATAAAACCTCATACGTTAAACCACTGCATAAAACCTCATACGTTAAACCACTGCATAAAACCTCATACGTTAAACCACTGCATAAAACCTCATACGTTAAACCACTGCATAAAACCTCATACGTTAAACCACTGCATAAAACCTCATACGTTAAACCACTGCATAAAACCTCATACGCTAAACCACTGCATAAAACCTCATACGCTAAACCACTGCATAAAACCTCATACGCTAAACCACTGCATAAAACCTCATACGCTAAACCACTGCATAAAACCTCATACGTTAAACCACTGCATAAAACCTCATACGTTAAACCACTGCATAAAACCTCATACGTTAAACCACTGCATAAAACCTCATACGTTAAACCACTGCATAAAACCTCATACGTTAAACCACTGCATAAAACCTCATACGTTAAACCACAGCATAAAACCTCATACGTTAAACCACTGCATAAAACCTCATACGTTAAACCACTGCATAAAACCTCATACGTTAAACCACTGCATAAAACCTCATACGTTAAACCACTGCATAAAACCTCATACGTTAAACCACTGCATAAAACCTCATACGTTAAACCACTGCATAAAACCTCATACGTTAAACCACTGCATAAAACCTCATACGTTAAACCACTGCATAAAACCTCATACGTTAAACCACTGCATAAAACCTCATACGTTAAACCACTGCATAAAACCTCATACGTTAAACCACTGCATAAAACCTCATACGTTAAACCACTGCATAAAACCTCATACGTTAAACCACTGCATAAAACCTCATACGTTAAACCACTGCATAAAACCTCATACGTTAAACCACTGCATAAAACCTCATACATAAACCACTGCATAAAACCTCATACATAAACCACTACATAAAACCTTATACATAAACCACTACATAAAACCTTATACATTTCTGTCCATACGTTTCCTTTAATTAACTTGGTTGACATTATATGCAAATTTTGTATAGCTTACTGGTGACTGAACTATTGCAAATAAGAATGACGTAAGTATGGGAAGATTGGGTATAACCCGAAACGCTAACAGACCTTGCTGCCTCGGGCGTACTGGCAACATCACTAGCATTTATTTTATTTTTTAATGAAAAAGAGTATCCCTCTATAGAATGACGTATTTATTATTGTGAATTAGGAAGTGTGAAAAGGGGGGGGGGGTTGGTGAGTAAAACGTACTTGAAAACAAAGCATTTTGGCACCAAGATTATCCAACACTCAATGATGGAATGTGCTAGCAATTAGGGGAGACAGGTGAACTTCGAACTTCGACACGTAAACCTTGACCCTAACTCCGCACTGGTTGTTTTGTTGTCTGCCGCCTGTTCCTGGGAGTTCCCGCTAAATAATGTTTACATTTTCCATTCATAAACAGCTGGTAAGAGTAATGGCTGTTTGTGTAGCTTTATGATTGCTTGCTATTGGGCCGAGGTTCAAACCGTTATTTACTTTTGATGTGAAAGCGTGTTATACAGAGGCGGACTAGCTTTAAGGGAATTCGAGCAAATGCCCGGTGGGCCGGTATCCACATTGGTCTGTAGGGCCACCGAAAGGGCCGCATGGATGCCACTATGTTTTAAATTGTTAAAGGCCTTATAATATTCTCTTTTTAAAAAGGGCCATCTGAGCGTCGTGTTTAAAAGAATTTTTTTTACGGTGTATTACTAATTTAATCTAACAAATTTTTCGAAATAATGTAATTGCCTACATCGTGCTACTAGTCCTCCTTTTAGTACCTACACGATTAATAAACAACATAAGACCCGTGTTTCTTATAAAAATAATGAGTTCATTGTATGCAGGGAGTACAGTTATTGATACTCAAACTTAACTTAAACATTTTGAGGACAGGTGTTTTGTTTGTTTGTTTTACATGTTTCGGATGTTCCTTCAGAGTTGAAGATAGTTTACTTCCTAGTCCAAACCTCCCGCTGGACGACGGGGGATGGGAGCGGGCAGGGTTTGAACCCTCGACCGTCGATAAATCCGAACGACAGTCCAGCGCACAAACCGCACGACCAGGCAGCCATCCGACACGTTCAGGTGTGCCTATAATTGGATGCCCATCATATTGTTACGTCTCTCTCCTACTATCCAGGCTCTCTTCCAACTGCACCACAGACACAACGAACTTAAAGAACCTCACAACTCAGGGCTCCAAAGTAACAGCAGCAATTTAATTTCAAATACATTACAACACTGTACAGTTGGCAACAACATTACATTAAACTTGACTAAACTGTCCAAACACCTAGCCTTGCTCCGCCTGACTTCACAGACCGTGCTGGTTCTCGCCTCGTACTGGTCACATAGCGAGGTAACTTGAAGTCTTTCTGACACACTCGCTCTTTTATAGTGTCTCTACTGGCCTCGAACCTTCTTGACCACTCCAGTTGATCCCTTTCGCCAGGGACTTGCGTGCGTAATATTTACTACACTGGTCCTTGCCGCACTGGCGTGTACTGTCACTCGTTGACCGCTCGTCCTGCGCTGGACTGTGGCGATTTGGGTAGGCTCAAAAACACACCGCACTACCCCCATCTGTGTCACCACCAGGCTTACAACAATATGAATTCATGGGCCAATGGACCTCATTCACCAATCGTAAACAAACAACATTTAGCCACGTGGTGCTCTATCTCTTCTATATAATTTACGATCTCATGTTTAATTCATGATGGTTGTCACGTGACAGTTTTTTTTTCCGTTGTTTTATCAATAAGATCACGTGACTAAATGTTGTTTGTTTACGATTGGTGAATAAGGTCCATTGGATGCCCATCATACGATATGCAATTTATGGGCCAATTGTATAAAGATGCCCGGGCCAATTTTTGACTGGCACGACATGGCCTAAATTGTGCCGATGTGCCTCAAATCAAAAATCAAACCAATTTTTGACACCCAGTCCGCCACTGGCGTTACAAAGATATGAACCAAGGTACAAAAGTCCTAGATCTTACAAAAGTCCTAGATCTACATTTCATACGCCTGTGGCAAAGTCTGTGATATCTTTATTGTGTTCAGTGGTGTGTCAAAGGTCACTACATAAATTTGTTTCATCATCATATTTCGTATGCGTTCCTCGTGGAACATAGGGCCTCAGAAAAAAAACACGCCACCACTCTGTTCGGAAGCCAAGCGCTTTATCACTCAGCCACCGCGCTTCCCACGCAGTGTACTTGATGAAGCAGAGAAGACCGGGAAGAGCTGGGAAACCATCAAAAAACTAGCAAGAGACCGTGGAGAGTGGCGTGTTTTTAGTCGAGGCCCTACGTTCCATGAGGAACTCAAAGGAGTGATGACCGCGCCTCCCAGTTCTGATATGACTGTAATTTAAATGGGTGCATTCTGTCTTTAAGGATTTTGTACGTTTTGAAAAGGCATCTTTCATGAAAAAGAGCTCTTCAAGCGATTGTCTCTGTGTTTGAGTGATATCAGAGGCTTTTTTTTTTGTTAGTCTATTTAGACGATGTCTTTGTGCTAGTGAAGTATTACCATACTAGCAGGTATTTATACTACTGATGATAGCTGAGTAAAAACAGCGCAACCATTGTTATGAAAATTATTAGTTTTCCTAGTTTCCCAAGACAGAAGAGTCTTTGATATATCTTGGTGTAAAGATTGTTTGTTTGTTTTACATGTTTCGGATGTTCCTTCAGAGTTGAAGATAGTTTACTTCCTAGTCCAAACCTCCCGCAGGACGACGGGGGATATGAGCGGGCAGGATTTGAGCCCTCGACCATCGATAAATCCGAACGACAGTCCAGCGCGCAAACCGCACAACCAGGCAGCAATCACATTGTGTCTGTGTTTAATTCCGTATAAGCTTGTTGTTTATGGTTGTGCCTAGGTATTTTTATTCTTCCACTAGGTCTACGGTTCTGCCTGGCTATAACAGTTTCCGGAAGAAATATACAAATACTTTTCAATTTGTCCAAACCAGCGTATGAGTAAACATCGTCCAAAAACACGGACTCTTTTGTTTGTGGACGAACTTTTTTCAGCGGCGCAATGATACAAGAGAAATAGGGCCAAGTTGAACGGCGACATCCGCCAGTTTTCTGCGTTGGTGGTATTGTTGCCGTATATGTCACTGTACAATAATGAGGAGGGGCGGGAGAGTGAGAAAAAAACACTGTGTGCCCAGGGCCTGTCCTTGACCTTTTGGTCGTTTTTGAATATAACTCACGTCTGCTTGGTATTTGGACTTTCTTTTAGCACCACACACACACACACATATCCCCCCCCCCCACCTTTTTGATGTATTGTTTGTAAAATGTTTGACATGTTTCGGATGTTCCTTCAGAGTTGAAGATAATTTACTTCCTAGTCCAAACCTCCCGCAGGACGACGGGGGATGGGAGCGGGCAGGATTTGAACCCTCGACCATCGATAAATCCGAACGACAGTCCAGCGCGCAAACCGCTCGACCAGGCAGCCATCCATTCTATGTTCGTTCTAATCACGCTCGAGAGTTGACCATAAGTTAATATTGGCTCCTACATGCAAACATCAGCCCACATTCACGCACGCACAAATCGCCTAGACCTGCGTTGTGAAACTCGAGAAGGTGAGGAGAGGCGAGGCTGAACAGAGGCTGTCCATACTCCCACTCATTGTGATAATCGGTCCTTAAAAAGTAATCCTCTTTTCATTTCCTATCTCTTTCTATCTCTTTCTCTCTCTCTCACACACACACACTCTAAATGTATGAGATATAAAGGAAGGGTCCCGGATTGCCGATGTCATACACAACAGTAGTAGAAAGAAGGGTGAAAATGCAACGGTGCCTGGTGATTACAGATGCCCAACCTGTGACCGCAGCTGTGTATCAAGGATTGGCCTCTTAAGTCACACAAAAAGTAGCAAAAGGAACTGATTTCCTCTAGAGATTTAAATAGCCACAGATCTATATGACGACCTGTTACTTAATATTTCTGTACGATACCAATTAATAAGAAAGCTCTTGACATAACAATTTTTGGTTTCAAAATACGTACTGCCAGTACCTACATAAGGTTCAATGTTTCGGAACAATAATAAGACCCTACAACAATAGAGGTGAACGAGCCCGCTAGCGCAATGTGGTACTGTATATATTGTGTACACTTACAGCACCCGGGGTCCCGGGACCGCGTATGACACTCGCCTGGGAGCACTGGTACTTCTAGGGCCGCCTCTGCCACCATGAACTGTGTTCCCCTCCAACTCAATCCAGGCAGTGGCAGAGACTGAAATTATCAACACAGAGATTGTTTCACAATAGTGCATAACACATAGCGAAGAGCTAGAACGATGCCAACGAACTGTACACTCATACTACAGTCTCACTCAGACGTGACATTTTGGAGTTCACATCTGAAAGTTGGCTTTTAACCAACAATTTGATTGCCAATAGATCAAAAGAGTTCTTGTGTCGTCTTTTTTTTTTTCTGATCGGTATTTGTATTTTCTCTGTCATGGAACAAGGAAATCCTTTGCCGAACTGGGAGTCGAACACTTAGTGAGGTTGTGACTGAGCGTCGCATGAGGTTTGCGGGACATGTTCTACGTCAAAATGAATTACGCACACCAAGAGTTGCGATAACATGGAAGCCAAAACGAGGAAAGCGCAGACAGGGACGTCCTCGTATTACCTGGCGACACACCTTCATGGAGGACCTCAGAACAGTGGACACCAGTTGGGAAGAGGCTTCAGACATTGCCAGTGACAGATCATTATGGAGACAGCTTGCCGCCCAATGCGCCGAACGGCGCGGGAGGACCTAAGTCTAAGTAAGTAAGTCTGTCATGGTAGAAAGTTGAAATTACCCAAATGTTTTTTTTTTATCTTAATTTTTTTTTTCGCTTAAAATCTATTTAAGTCCCATAAGCTTTTCACAAGATGTTGTTTAAATCTTTAAGTCACTGTGACCACATCTTCGTATCTCAACCAACCCGCTGCTCTGATGTACTCGGGTTTTCAAAACAAAGATCGGACCCCATAGCCATCTTAGAGTTCATGAGAAATACGATTGCACTTAATTTTAAACAACGAAGGAGGATTTTCTGATTGCTAGTCTAAGTGAATCACGTTGAGTTAATCTTGGTGTATCATTCTTCTACTCGAATCTAGATAACCAATCAGGATGCAAATACGCAGGGGCGTAGCCTTGAAAAATTAACGATTTGATTTCTATGGTTTCGCCTATTTTAATTTGGGCCATAGATTTGTAAGTGCGTGCAATCCTTATGACCGAACCTTCAAACTTTTTTTTTTTTTTTGTATTGATCAGATTCACAATCTATCACTAAACTACTATCATAATTCAAGGGTGTCAACTTTCATCAGGTTAACGACCTTAAGTGATGAGTTACATCCCTTTCATGAGCGTTCCGAGGGAGCCATTAGTTCTATTTGATTGGCTGATGGTCACGAAGGACGCAAACGATGATTGGTTCTGACAAATTGCTTGTACGGTGTGATTGATAAATTGTCTTCTGTTTCTCTTGACACCAAAAGTACTTCTGTTACTTCTATTGGCGAAAATAATCTCAAAAAGTGTCTCCCCTGTCATCTTGATAATAATATAACCTGATTATCTCTCTTCTAACATCCTGACATGACCTTTGAACTAGGCTAATGTATTCTATAAGCTCATAGAGACCAGTTCTAGAATTCCTTCCGATTTCACTTCTGCTGTTCAGAGGACGTGTTGAAAATGATGTCATCTGATGGGTCAGTGACCTTAGCTCTGAAGACCATTCTGGAAAGAAAGAAATGGGTCACTTAATGGTCAGACTTCTTTTTCCCATTATTAGCATTAATATTGATTGATTGACTAGCAACTTTGGTTAATTACACGTTTTTTTTCTAAATGAGCATACTGTTTGATATCAAAAATTGTATTTCCACCATTATATGACTAGCCACTAGTCTGTTTAGGTGTACGAGTCACTTCACAGACGTAACAACAGGAATGGAAAAAAAACAGTCAACAGATCGTGTTTGGTGCCCCCGACGGTCTACGGGATAGGTGAAGATGAAAGAAATGGCATCGAGTCCAAAGTGTATGGTGAGATGCTTTGAAGCGTTACCCCCCCCCCCCCCCCGCAGCATGAGTAGCTGATGTCTCAGTTGGTCATTGACTCATTGGTACACACCCAAAGAGTATCCTCCGTGTAACATATGTACATTTGCACACTAGCGCGTCGGTTCCTAATATGTCTTCCCCTCTTAGACACCAGTTTGTTATTTGTGCAACACGAATACTCTACACTCCGCCCCGCTGTTGTACTTTCCTGTTGGGGAATAAATAAATATTTACAATAGTGACCGGAACATTAGAGCACCAACGTAGTACCTATGACGTCCTGGTTTAACTGACTAGGTGTTAGGTTGAAATTGTCTCGTGTTTTGGGGACTCTGTTTGTGGATCATAATGTGTCACCGTACGCGTAGACACAAATACATCAATTTAATGTAACTATTTAATAGTTTTTCAGTTGTTTGTTTTTTTTTGTTTGTAAAAATTAATTTCTCCTTCATGAAGCGGATGGCGGTCTATAATTTTGCATTCTATTTGTTTCTTGTCTTGCTTCAACATTGAAAGGAATCTCTTCCAGTGATCTGGCACAATCAGGCTCGTCTAGTGGAGATTTTCACGATAAACTAACCAATGTCAAGGACGCTGAAGTGAACTTCATTGATTCCTATTAAATAAAAAATGCTTAGGACTAAATATTTAAATGTAAATGACGTTTATACATTAAGAGTACGTATCACTTGAACTGGCATCCATTCCGTTTTTATTTTGTAATGTAAGGGAACAAACTGCATTAATTTAGTTTTTACTAATTTTACATAGTTATTTCCCATTAATGGGATTTCTTTCTCTTTTTTCTTTTCGTTCCATCTCTCTTTTTTTATTCTTTCCATCTCTCTTCTTTTCTTTCCAACTCTCTCTCTCTCTTTCTTTTCTTTCCATCTCTCTTTTTTTCTTTACATCTCTCTTCTTTTCTTTCCAACTCTCTCTCTCTCTCTTTCTTTTTTTCAATTCTCTATTTTTTTCTTTACATCTCTCTTCTTTCTTTTCATCGCTTTTTCTTCGTTTCTTTCCATCTCTCTTTCTTCATTACCAACTTAAAAGCTCAGTATAGGGCGACATAAAGTGAACACATCAAGAAGAGAGAGAAGAATAAAACGTTGCCCCTTTCTCTTTTCAATACCTAGACAGTGTCCCTGCATGTCACTCATACATTGACCACCTGACCCAAAAGAAATGTTGTAAGGGAGATAGAACGTGACTCGAGAACTACAGATCTAAGTCTTTACTCTTTCTCTCCTAACTGACAATGCCAACGTTGATTTGACACCCATTAAACTAAATTGATTTTTGGATTTATAAACTTTTAATTTGTGTTGTGTAGAAACAGCATGCTTTCTCCTACAATTCATAACCAACTATAACATTTTCTGATAACAAACAAAAAAGTTATTGAAGTTTAATCATAACAGGTAGTGAAATACTAATGAGCAAAATGAACAATACTATTGAAACGAGGAAAATAATTACGGAGAGAAAGAGTCAAGTTTTACATTATCACATAAACAATATATTTAGATGACAATACACAAGATCAATAGACTTATAATTGAAACCAAGGGGAGGCAAATCGCCGTTCTTTACGTTGTTACATTAAGTAACAAAAGGAAAAACTGTTTTTTTCATTTAAATCAATCCCTACTTTATGATTCTGATCATCATCATCATCAAACTCCATTTGAGTGAGGGCTGGAGAGGTTCAAATCCTATCTTGCAAAAGCCCTGGACAGAAACTCTGCTGTCTTGAGTAGTGCATAAATGTCGCCATACAGGTCGAGAATTTTGGGTTTCCCAGACCTGTCGAGACGGTGATCAGCAAGTCTGGGACAGTCAAACAGAATATGAGGCACGGTTTCCTCTTCTTCCCCGCAGTGGGGGGCACCGTGAATCAAAATTTGGCCATAGCAGTGAGAAATATGAGCCAACAGGACAGTGGCTTGTCCTGCACTGTGCTATAATAGCTTGTTCAGGCCTGGACAGCCTCCACCACGGGGCGGTGCTGTCAGGGCGCATCATGCGGTCCCAGACTCCACGGGCTTTTGGAGACTTGTCCCAGCACTCAAACCACTTTTCCATTTCTATTTTTTGAATTATAACTAAACAATGGTGAAAACCCACAGCCTGTTCGGTGGGTGGTGTTTGCTCTCCCTGGTGGGCCAAGAAGTCTGCATGGTGTTGCTAGTCACACCTATGTGACTCGGTACCAACTGCATTATTACAGGGCATTGCTTTATGTTGTGTGAAGCCATGATGACAGTGTCGATATTGGGTGTGGGGGGGGGGCAAGGTCCAGGGCTTTGCAAAGCCTGTAGTACAGATTTTGAGTCAGTGACCACAACAATCTGTGTTGCCCTGAAGTGTCCCTCGCCGAGTTGAGAGTCAATTTCTGAATCTGAGAGCTATCTAGAATTTCTCATTCTATTTATTTCTTGTATAGCTTCAATAGTGTAAATTTTGTAACATGTGCAGTCCACAAGCTTGCACAATCAAGTTCTTTTATTATAGTCCAGCTCATGTGCATAGAAACGGTGCGCACAATTTGCATGAACGTCTATCTATTTATTCAACTCTGAATATAAATAAACATTTGAGCCGAGTGTGACAATACCCGCTGAAAGCGTGTTCCAAATAGCTAAATTGAATTTTAAGATGGTTATATTTTGAAACATTACAACGGCCTAGTTAGAGTTTTCACCGTATGGCCAATCAGCTAGTATTTCTTTTAAAAAGATAGACCTATGCATGCATTGTCAAATTTCTAGGAAACTTCACAAGGCAAAGTTTTTTCGAACTCGGTGTCTGCTAACCAGTGAGAAGTTACAAACAAGTTGGACGCGTACGATAAATCTTATCTTATCTTATATAATACAGACATTACTTCTAAAAAGAAGATGATTACGTCCTACGCGTCATGCATTTAGTCATGCATATTAACCAATGACTTAAATTCTGCCAAGTCACTGGTTTTCCTGGCTAGCTCAGGCAGCCCATTCCATGCTCTAATAGCACTAATAGCATATGGAACGAGAAATATGCCTTAATTTTTGTGTCTTTCTGAGTATTTTATTAAATTCTGTTTTTGTATTTGAAGATTATGGTTCAGTGTTTTATGTATAATTGCTACTTTACTTTTGAGTCTTCAGTCCTGAAGGCTTTCTAAATTTAATGATTTTACTAAAGGTGTTACTCTAGTCAAATGTGAATATTCGTTTGTTATGAATCTCACTGCTCTATTTTGTGTCTGTTCCAGTTTCTTAATGTTTTCTTGAGTTGAGGGGTCCCAAACAGAGGATTCCTATTATTGGCCTAACCAAGATTAAATAACATTTTAGTTTTATGTTCTTATTTGATTTATAGAAATTTCTTTTAATAAACCCTAATGCTATGTTTGATTTTTTGAAAAATCTAGTAAGATAGCACCTATTTGCTCACTGTTAAAATAGATCTACTAGATCTATGTTTAAGTCTTACAGTACATTTCAGGATGCAGCTACTGTCTCTATTTGTCACATTCAAAAGATGTGCAACAATTCAGACATCATTAATAAATTTGATATCGAGACTTTGAAAGACACGGATGTTGTGAATTTTTGAAACCTTGAGAACACACTTTTAAAAATTATTTTTTATATTTAAAACATTAAAGCTAATTTGCAGATTTTTAAGTTAGGTGATAGACCTACTGTTAAGAGAATGTAAAAAAAAAAAATAAAAAAAATTAATAATTCACGGCATACAAACGATCTATACACCGTAATCCGGTGACTAAAACTGCCGCAGTATCAAGAAGACTACTTCCTTTTGATTTGTGTGAACTTTTTGCGGGAGAGTGGTAGATCGAGTTAAGCATGGTTTTAATAAGTGACTGCCAAAAAATGTTTTGGGGTAAGTTTTCAAAATGTAATTATGCAGTTATATCTAGATCTATATAGATTTAGAATATAAGATCTAGATATAGTTTACAAGTCTAATTTAATCATGATTTTTAAAACACGTGTTAGTGTTAACGCGTTAATAATCATTCATAATATCAATAATGAAAATCAAAATGATTGAAAATGATAGCAAAAAATCAAAAAAAGTTTAAAAAACATTAAAAAATCATAAATTTATTTTCATTCATCTAGTGATCTACTTAATCTAGTTTATCTACTATTATAGTTATACTCAGTTATAGATCTAGTACTATTTTAATTTATCAAGTAGCATCATCATCTATGATTTATCATATGATCTTCATTCATGATTCAGACTGACAGTGAGACTTCACTGACTCAGACCAGTCACCACTCAGTGACTGACTAACTCTAAAATTTAAAGTCTAAGTCGGTAGTCTTTAAAAGTGACTAAGTCGATTTAATAAATTATAAGTAGTCTAAATCACACTAAGTCTAGTTACTAGTCTAAGTCAAATTGATAGTCTTTGTCAAACTCAAAGTGTCGTCATTCTTCTTCAAACTTCTTGATCTTCTATTACTCTACCTCTACGTCATGATCTAGTCTCGAGACAGATGATGGACGATGAATTCACTAGCTAGCTAGTAAATCTATCTATAAATAATATAATATAATCTAGTTTTATCTAGAGTCAAGACCTAGATTAGATCTAGTCAATCTACAGTAACTTACGTTTATCGAACAAGTTAAGCTCATTCGCCGACATTTTTTATGTTTGAATTTGTGTATCTCCGTAAAAATTAGACCTAGAAAAAAACTGATTGTATAGATCTGTGAACTCCTCATCCATTTTTCTTAAAAAGTAGACGTTTTATTCTATTACTACTCATAGTTAAACTTATGACTTATATTTGAATGGGTCAGGTTGATGATTTCAAAAGCTTAAATTATCGAACACTTTTTTACCTTTATCTTATCGAACATATTAAGAACTTATCGAACACACGAGAAGTATGGTGTTTTAAAAGTGTTATAATCTTAAAATTTTGTGAAAAGTATGGTGTTTCAAAAGTGTTATAATCTATATTTTTTTTTATTTATATCATTTTCTTTTTACGCCATGTCAAGAAAGACAGATTTTTAGTCATTTTCAAATGGTCCACATCGAAGGAATCTATCACTGATCAGCTCTTCTTAGAAACTGACAGTGCTAAGCCCAGTAACGCAATACCGTAGTACTTAGGTCTAAGCTATTTTGAGACATAAGGCCATTAATAAATTAAGGGGGAGAGCCTAATAAGCTTTGGTAGCCAATAGATAATCCCGCCCTCCCCAAGTCATTGCAGGACACAACAGTTTACTTGGTTGACCTAAAAACAAAACATACGGTACGCAGCCCTACGTAACTAGCCGCCGATCTAGCACGCTCAGCCCAAAAGTCAGTGCTAGATATTTTTCGATATGGGCGGGGAAGGGGGGGTGCTGAAAAGCTATGGTAGCTTGCAGCTGTGTTACCTATAGATGTAGATAAATCCGCCCTCCCTAAACCACCTGGTTGACCAAAAAAAACCACAAATAACACCGTATTTTAGAGCACGCTTAGTATTTGTCACATACACACACAAACAACATATCTATATATACTACGTATCTATCATGCCTAGTGTTTGTGACCTAATTAGCGGCTTGACCGTAGGTACTTGACTGATGGCTCCTCCCCCTTTCCCCTCAACATTGTTCTTACTACAACTTGAACAATGTTTTGGGGCCGTGTTGATGGCCTGGTTTACACCTGTGTGTTACGCTATCACTGACCTTTTTTTTTTTTTTGTTGTTGTGTTAGTCTGGTGGCTGCGTTTGGATTGAGTCTTGATATTTACGTTGTTACTTTGCACTGAAAAAGTGTGAATGTTGGAGAGTGGAAGCGCGGGTAAGGGTGTGTAGGCAGAATAAAAGAGTGGTTAAATTTGTTATTGTTGTTATTTTGTGTATTTGTGATGTTTCAAAGGAGTGTCTTTGTAGCGCATTATGAGCTTTATCATACTTTATGGCAAATATATATATATATATAATTTTACAGACCCGGCGCCACACGTCTAGATCGAGAAGCACAACTGACTCTTGTATTTGAGGCTGACGTCAAATTCTAATGGTCGATCAATTATTGATGATCTCTGGATACAGTGTCTTGACTGTTTCTCTCCCCCACCCCCTGACCTTTTTTTTTTTTACCTGCCCAAGACATTTTTATTTCAAAATATCATATCTGCATTCTATACCTCCCCCTTTGCCCTTTCGTTTTATTAATATCTCTTCACATCAAGCACATGCGCTAGGTATTGGTTTATAACACATAATTCAGAAGTTAATAGAATGGGGCAAATTCAGAAGTTAATAGAATGGGGCATCTGAAAAAGAAACAACAACTGAATACATTCCACTCAGTCCCTTTCGGTAGCTGCGCACAGATGCCATTAGCATCAAGCTATAATATATGTGTCATAAAATCAAGCTTTTAAAATGGGTACAATTAGTGCATATTGATGTAAATCTATTTACTTAAAAAAATATAGCACATTTACGGTAAACCACAAATAGCTGATACAAATTGTAACATATGATTAATTTATATCTGTACTTTGCATTACATTATTTTAAAAAATAACAATTAAAAAATATAATTTAAATATTTTGTCTTCTTTGGGTTATATCCCTTTGATGTTTATTTTTAACATTAAAATGGCGTTCGATATCTTACGAAGCTGAGATTGCTTATATAAAAACTGCTATTATCGAACACCCCCTTTTTAAACCTCAATTTTCATGTTTAGGTAACAAAGGACACTTTCAAATAAATAGTTGTAAATATTTCTCAGCCTAATTAGAAGCGTATTATATAGTTTTTTTGAGCTGAAGCATCATTAGCATTAAAAAATACCCTTAACCCGAGACTCACTCCACTCTTCCCAAGAGTTCAAAAAATGTGAAATTTTTATACCAATATTACCAATGCACTTTGAATATAAGTAAAAAAATGATCCTCGGGTGAAAATGAAACTAATTATAACTTAACTATAAAGAAATGGACGATGCACAATAAGAATGGACTAGTTTCTTTATAATCATCGAAATAAAGGAGAATTTTAAAAAATACAACGGAATGGGGTGTTCGATAAGTACCTTAAAACGAAGGTGTTCGATAGATGTAAGTTACTCTAGATCTAAATCTAGTATTATAAATATTATACTAGACTAATTATAGTCATACTTAGTCTAGATTACCTCAGATAAGGAGGGTTTAGTGACAGTGTTAGTCGTGGTGTTTAGATCTGAAAGTAGATCTAGTTTAGAATTTGGAATCTCTCTATGCCGTCTGATGGTTGGTGTTTAATCTTGACTATTCTAATTCTAGACCCATATTCAAATATATTTATCAAAATCTAATATAATATATTCAAATTATAATAATGACAAAAATAAAAGCAAAAATTAGAATGTGTTTCAGTTTGAAATGTAATGTCAATGGCAATGAAAGGTGTGAGTATACTAATTTACTAGTCTATCTAGAATAATCTGATTCTAGAGTACAGACATAGACTTAATTAGGAAACAAATCAATTCATAACTATTAAGCTTTGCTATGTCTTGGGAAAAAAAACACTACACTGGGATTTCATTCATGATTTATGGTACTGAGATGAGATTTATTATTATATATATAATTATATATATATATAAATCTTAATGTTTGATTATTAGTTAAAAACATCCCCTTTTATGCTTGATTCTTTTCCTGTTATGCCATTTGCAGGTGTCACAATCGATGCTGGAAAGCGCTATTCCCAGATTGCTGAACAAGGCTTCCATGTGTCAATGGCAGCTCTGGATGTCAGTTCAAGTAAGCATGTAGCTGTATTTGCTTTGTTTTATTTTGAAAAGACACTGTTTTTGCATTAAATATGACACCTGTTTTTATAATCTGCATTACATTGTATTTCATTTTGTATGCTCTGTAGAGAAACCAGCTGAAAATGTACAGGTGATGCTGCAACGGGAGTCTTCCGAATATCTTCTCTGTACACTTCACAGCAATCTCCTACAGCAGCCACTGGATCTGAACTTTGCTACTGGCGAAGAAGTCTCTTTCAGTCTCAACGGCTCAGGTAAGAATACTGGCATGTGACTGGAAAATTATTTGGCAAATATTATTTATTTAAAAATAACTTGTCAAAATATTTTCAAACCTTGTACGTCTGTTTCCAGGTGTTGTCCATCTGACTGGATATTTAATCGGTGATGATGATGATGAACCAAGTATGGAGTTCTCAGACGATGATGGTAAATAAGAGTATAGTAGGACTAGATAATTCCAGCTAGGCGTGACTCAGGAGTCAACTTTTAATATTGTAGAAAACAACGCAGAGTTTTTACAAATCTACTGACATTTTCTTCCAAAATTTTCCTGGTAATTGTAAGATCTTTAATTTTTTTAAAAAATTATTTATTTTTTTTAGAGCCACCCTCACTCATTGATTCCTCTGGAGATAACCAGATGTTGGGTAAGTGGAATAATCTTTTTTTTTTATTTATTTTTTTTTTGGATGAAATACGACCTGCCTACCATTAGGCAGGTTGTTTGGCAAAATCGCTAGTATGCAAATACACACTCCACAATTTTTTTATTTTTTTTTGGGCTGGGTTAGCTTTGTGGATACACGTCTTATTGAAAAAAAGAGGAGTAGAGATTTCACGCTGTGGGAAATGGTTTTGTATAGATAGGTGGCAATTGACTTGTTTTAATTGTAAAAGCTTTTTAAAATTTTTTTTTTTTTTAAGCTTAGAAAGAAAAAAAAAGCTGAATATAAAAATGAAACAAGATTTTTACCCCCCAGTTCACTGTGTCCTGGTACTCATTTTGATGAAAACATGTTGAAGCGCTATTGATACAAAAAAATTTTCCTGGTAATTGTAAGATCTTTACATCATCATCAAGACACAAAAAGTGTCTTAAATCTAGATTTATGATTGACAGATTCTTAAGATTTAAACTCTTTCTAGGTCTATTAAATGTAGATCTCAGTTCACATTAATTAGACTTAAATCCAGATTCTAGATCTAGAAGTAAACTAGAGAGATAAAATCGCTACTACTAGTATGCTTATCCAGAACTCTGCTACAAAGTCTATTAGATCTAGTTGCCCTACAAAGTCTACTAGATCTAGTTGCCTAGTGACCGTTGTAACCCTTAGATTTCATGATGTATGATAGTTGTTAAAAGGGAATGGTCTTCTAAAATAAAATATATATCCTATAAATGGATCTCATTCACCAATCGTAAACAAACAACATTTAGTCACGTGATCTTATTGAGAAAACAACGAAACAAACGGTCACGTGACAACCATCATGAATTAAACATGAGATCGTAAATTATATAGAAGAGATAGAGCACCACGTGGCTAAATGTTGTTTGTTTACGATTGGTGAATGAGGTCTATTGAAATGTGCTGTTGGAGATTAGATCTAGTATTAATTTTGTTTTTAATACATTTCCTAAAAATAGTGTGTCGCACAAGTGTTTCAGATTCAGGTGTCAAAGATACAAATTTTTCACCAATAATAGAATTACACATTTAGACTTTTGTGGGTAGGCAGATCTAGAATTATAATGAAACACAGATTTCATATTGTGTTTAACATCCTATAGCAGGTATCAAAAGGAAGGCTATTGGCTCACTCAAAGATTCTAAAAGGATGAAACTTCTGGATGGGATAGATTCGGATGATTCTGATGACGATGAAGATGATGAAGATTACAGTGAAGAAGAAGAAGGGGTACATATTTTTGTAAATTATTATTTTTCTTCTGGCTAATGTTAATAAAATTGTTCTTCATTTATTTAACACTGACATTGTCACTCGGTTACATAATCAATTAACTTTGATACTGACTTTTTTTTCCCCCCAGTTTTCTGATGAGGATGATTTTGATGAAGGTAGGGTTTTGTTTGATTCTACAATTATTTCATGTTTCATTGTATTTACCAAATCCTTAAATCTCCTTAGAAAAAAAAAGGATCAACAAATGTTCTCATTAAGCATAAACTTTTTAAGATTCTTTATATGTTATTGATTTTTTTTTAATAAGCCAAATATTAAAAAATAAATTCTGTTTCTGATGAGAGTGCAGAACTCTTTGAATTCTGAAGAGCTCTCACAATGCCAGACTTTGAATTTCGTTGGACTAGCCATGTAGCACTATATAAAGTAACTAGATTGTTATCAAGACATCCTGGATAGCACAGCATTGCCCTCCTTTTTTGGATTCATGTTATCCGTCCTGCAGGCAATTCCCCTAAAGTATGAAAATGTCTGGGCTTTTTTTTTTTTGTAGTCTGTCGTTTTTTAACAACAGTAGCGTTTTTATCCATCAATCAAGTTCCTTTTCTTAGGCAGGAGGCAGATACAATTGAATGTAGATCATGCAGATGCAAGTGTAGAGATCCTTTTTAATAGATCGCATTAAGTTATTTAAGTTATCTTTTTTTTTTTTTTTTTTTTTACCACTGATACTGTTTAGTACTTGCTGTTATCTGCTCTTAGTTCTATGATTTGTATTTTTGTTTTTTCAGAATCATTTGACGAGGAGGAGGATAGTGATGAAGGTAAAAAGATTTTAAAGTCGAAAAAAAAACTTGATTTGTCCTTGTAGTCTCCCTAACCAAGCTTGTGCTTTTCTCATTAGTAGTAGGTTACTAGACGGCAGGCAAAAGTAGGGCATTTCCATGTTCTCCCTCCTGCAGGCATAGGTTCAAAGTGTGGGAATATCTGGCTTTTTTTTTTAAACTCTGTTGTTTACAGCGATAGGGTGTTATTCATCAATCGAGTTCATTCCTTCATATCTACTAGACTAAATGCATGAACTAACTCATACACAGCAGAAAGATGGTACATATGTTGTCAACCTCCTTCTTGAATGGATGTGTTCGAATTTCCAAGGCTGTTGAAAAGAAATGTTTTTTAATCTGTGATTTTTTTATTAACATTTAGGATTCCTGGTCATAATGCTAAAGTTGAAATATCGTTTCTGCTGATCAACTTGCCATGGTGCTTTTAGTTTTTTAAAATGATACAACACTAAGAAATATTTATTTTTACCAGATTTAGATGAAGAAGACAGTGATGAAGAAGAGGAATCCCCTAAAAAGAAAAACAAAGCTGACAAGACTCCAGCCAAGTCTCCGGCCAACACCCCAAGCTCACAGAAAGCAAAAAAACAGGATGCCAATAAATCTAAACAAGAGGAGAAAACGCCGAAACAACAGAACGGAAAGGCCAAACAGAAAGGGGCAGCTACTCTGGCAACACCAAAAACACCAGAAACAGTAAGCTAAATGTGGTTGTCTCATTGTGTAGATTTTTTTCCCCCCTATATTTGTGCGTGTCTTAGAGATCTAAATGTTGGAATGTCTTGAGAGAGAAACTGTATATCAGAATTATTACAATATATTTGATCCAATCTATGAGTACTCTTGAGCGGTGGCTAAGTGCATAGCTTCCATATGTAGGTTTCTCAAGTTGAAATCCCTACGAAGACAGAGAATTTGAACTTCTGGAATTTCAGGATGCCCCTGAATCCAGCCAACTGATGGATTCCTGATATATATTAGGGAAGTTAAGGTGGTTGGTGATTCTGCTAGTCACGTGACACCCTTGTTAGCTCCGTTGAGGGAAAAAAAAGATTCTAAAAAATAATAAAAATATATGATCTATTACTTATAAATAAATAAACGACTTAAGAAAAAATTACAATAGGGTCTAGTTTAAAAAACTCTAGAAAAAATAATACCCACCTGGTTTTCACTAAAAAAAAAAAAAAGTCATCACGCGCTTCTTATAAAACTGTTGGTAGCATCCCAAAGCATTATTCTGTAAAAGATGTGCAGTACCGTGGTAGGAGCTATTGGGTCAATTGTCAACCATAGAAACGGGTGAACTTAACTGCCCCCAAAGATCACAAGGTCTGCAAGGGTTGTCTTACCTACCTTTCAAGTTTGGTTAGTGTGCATGTTGTAATATCCCTATCCAGTTCCTGTTCTTTTTAGAATTCAGTATTTGAGTTTTTAAAAACTTAAAGTAAATAATAAAATGGATTTAAAACTTGTGATATTTTATTCTATTTTATAAACTAAATGGATAATTTAAAAAAGAATCGGCATAGTTAACGATGTGCAACATGTACACCCTTCCAATTCTTCTTGTACCCCACTTTAGGAAAGGCTGCTTTAAATGAATAAAATGAGATTTTTATAAATCTTAACTTGTACAAAAATATTTTAACAATGATATATTAATTTGGCGACCATGTCAATCAAATGAGTTTTTTTTTTCTTTTAACTGAACGTTTACTTTTGACTTCAGCCAGTGACACCTGGTGGTGATGGGGAAGGAGAGAGTGCTAAGAAGAAGAAAAAAAAGAAGAAGAAGAAAAATAAAGGGGACAACTCAGTGGTAAGTAAAACAAAGAGTTATGGTTCATGCAATACATGCATGCTCAAAGTGGTTTCTATTTTTGTATTACTTCTGCAGCCTAGATGTTCAAAGCTGACAAGAAATTTTTTCTTCTCTTTACAGAATGACAGTACAGCCAGCACTCCAGGCACACCTGCAGCAACCAAGACACCAGAGTCTACACCATCAGCTACACCAAAGAAAAGGGTCGTGGCAGGCGGGACAGTTGTAGAAGACATCAAGACGGGACATGGTCCTGAGGCCAAGCCAGGAAAAATGGTACGACTAAAAAAATTTTAAAACTAAATAGTTGGCATAGTTAAAGCTGGTTTAAAACATCAGAGTTAGCGTGAGTCTTATTTTTGTTCCCTAAGGTTTCTGTTTATTACGTTGGAACATTGGCCAAAAATAACAAGCGCTTTGATTCCTGCACTGAAGGGAAACCATTCCGCTTCAGACTAAATCAAGGGGAAGTCATCAAAGGCTGGGATGTTGGATTGACTGGTAATATATTAAAAACTTTTGTGTGCTTAATTTAGCATATCTGTATTAAACTTGTGAACTGTAGAATGATTACTTGTTGAAAAATGTGTGTATAATGTGGAAATTGTTTCTTTATTTAGGCATGAAAGTTGGCGGCAAGAGAAAGATAACAATACCTCCAAACCAAGGGTTAGTCATGAATTCCTTCCTCATTAGCTTTCATATTTTCTTTGTAGATTTATGAGGTTTTCAAATATAGGTCTTATCTTACTCGATCTAGAATATTTATCATCTAACTCAATCTAGACCATTTGTCTCCTAACTCAATCTAGAATATTTATCAACTAACTCAATTGCTTTTAAATGGTGTTTTTTTTTTATACATATGTTTATAATGTCTTGTGCTTCACAGATACGGCAACAGTAAAGCCGGAGCCATTCCACCAAATTCAACTTTAGTTTTCGAAGTAGAACTCAAGGCTGTTAGTTAAATGAAAGAAATTTTTATAAAATCACATTTTAATTATTTTTATCAACATTTATGTCAATTCAATTTTTTAATGTCAGCACTTTGCCTTGAAATGTTTATGTACAAAGTTTTATTTTACTGTAGCCCATATTGTGTTCATTTCATAATGCCGGGAAAAAAAAAAATCATTATTCATCAATTTTGAGAAAGTACTGTTTTGAGAGAAGAAATTTGTGTTTTATTGGGTATTTGTTATGGAGACATTTGTGTTTTATTGGGCATTTGTTATGAAGACAAATAAATTTGTTTCTCTGTGCTTATGTACCTTGTTTTACTAATAGATATGAGCTGATATGGAATAAAACTAAATACAGAAGTTGATGCCAATGAACAATTATTTATTGTTGAAGTTGATCTCAATGGGAAAACATCTTAATAGGAAAATCTTACTAATATCAGTAACACTAACATTACATATTTGTAAAATTTAAACAAAATAAAGAAAAATGTTATACACAAACTCGTAGGCCATCCTAGTGGGTTAATTAATTGGCACACAAATGTATATTTAGACGGTACTGTTTTTTTACTTTAAATAAAAGGTGTGCATACAATAAACATTATTTTATGTAATTGTAAACTTTAATTTAAAAAAAAAAAACTTCACTTATAATAAAAAAGTAAGCCTAATTCATAAGCAATACAATTAGAGTTTCAATAGTGCTTTTATTTTGAGATCTAATCACAAAATGAATACATCTTTAGGTTTCATTTTTTATAAAAACAAATTGGATAGATAACATTCCTTTTAGAAATAACTAACAGGAGATTCATAATTGAGTACAAGATAATCATTTTTTAATCAATTATCTTGCAATTAATTATTTGAGACAGGCAAACATTAACAACATTATTAAACATGAAATGCATGGTTGGACTGCAATCCACATGGAAAGATCAAAATATTCAGTAAAATGAAGAAATAATAATTTAAAAAAAAAATATTAAAAACAAATGAACAGTTGCACTTTTTCCTGGCCATATTTAAATGTGTTGTGAAGGGAACTAACCCTTCTATTCATCATGCAATAGTAATTAGCCTAGTCTCGGTTTGTCTCCCCTCTTGTACAGCGTCTTTCAATAGTGAAATAACAATCACCCATGGAAACCAATTTTTTTTTCCAATGTATACAAATGTCAGAAATAGACTTAATTCTGAGGGAGAATACTCTACACATTATGTGATGGATAACTCCGATGCAGGGACTTGGTCTCCTCGGACATGTCATCTTTTGCCAGAGGGAAGCATTCCTAAAGAAATTCTCCATGCTAGGCTTTGAGGAGGCAGCAAGACTTAAAGGACGCCCAAGACTAACCTAGAGAGATGTCTGCAAGCGAGATCTGAGGACTACAGGCATCCATGACAGCATGGAGACAGACTGTGCGTGCGGGTACGAACCTCGCCGAGATAAAAAGAAAGCGACAAAGAGAATCAGAAAGAAAGCTGCGCTATAATAAGATCGCCCTAGAACAGGGGCACACAAGCTGTGACAAACTTTGCGGGGTAGGAATTGGCTTTGTTTAGTCACGCCAGATTCTGTCCGGACTCGAGAAGAAACCAAAACCAGTGATTCGTCTGGGCGCATCTGTTGTCTGTCTTGACAGAAGGAGACAAATGCTAACATTATCCTGAATAAGAGAACATAATCTTTCTGTGTATGTAAACGTAGCTAAGACACACATACGTCATCGTCAGGCTTCTAAAAAGTATTTATTTATTGTAGTTATCAGTCTGTTTCTTGTGGACAGTAATTATATTTCATGCACTCTAAACGAAAAGGTGATTTATCACGATGTTTATGTAATGTTGTCATTGCCGAGAGTGGTCATGAAAGTGATCATTTTAAAACAGGGCGAGATAAGCGAGTCATCTCTTTGGGAATTTTCCCATTAAACTTAACAATGTCAAGGACGCTATGTTGCCAACTAAAAAGTTGAAAAAAAATGAACTAGAAAAGGAAAAATTACAATGGACCTCATTCACCAATCGTAAACAAACAACATTTTGCCACGCGGTTCTCTATCTCTTCTATACAAATTACGCAATCCATAAAGGCTGTCACGTGATACCGTAATTTTCATTGGTTTATCAATATTATCACGTGGCTAAATGTTGTTTGTTTACGATTGGTGAATGAGGTCCATTTGCAGTGCTAACAAACAAGTACTAAAAATTATTATATACTCAAAAAAGAAAACATAGCCTATATATAATCACCACTTCCTTAATGCTCTACACCGGAGACACCCAAAAAGCTTGCTATTTATAGTTTTTCTGTCATAGATGAACATCTCGAGTAAACAAAAGTTTTAGGTTCTAATAATTAAATCCATTTACCTACATGGACTTAAGATTTAAAAAAAAAATAATCTTCTTCTATTCTTTTTATCTTTAAGTATTTATGGTATATATATTAAATAAAATAGTAATGAAGCTTTTGGTTAAGATTGATATTGAATTCTTCAAGTCTTGAGCATCAATATGTCTACCATGTCAGTTCAGTTCCCAACTGCAGCAGAGCCGGATGAAAGTACAAACTACGCAGCCCCTAGTGCCTCCGATTGGTGGGGACTCGCAAAACTTGTTGGAGTACACTAGGTTTTAAATAAATCGCATAATTTTATTTTTCGCAGGTTTTATTTTAAATTCTATTTTTCTATTTCATTCATTTGGGGGCCGCCAAATTCACTTTGCATAGTGCCTCCCGTTATCTAAAGCCGGCCCTGACTGCAGAAACAAAATGATCACGCGAGAGGAGAAATGATACCAGGGGGGGTTATCATAATAGTGTCTATGATACAAGAGAGTTTATCATAAAATATCCCCACTACAAGATCGTCTGCTAGAAATGGTCAAACCTCTCTCGCATACCACAAATGTAGCACAAGTCTGATTGCTACCGTTTCGGTCGAAATAAACGCCATCGGATCTGTGCAGGCATGTGTTGTCCATGTCGCCGCAGGGCATCGCAATGTCCTTTCTGACGGACTCTGCCGGGTCGCATTGGCCTTTATCCACGTTGAACACTCCCTTGGCGCAAACGTGAAATCCGGCCATGCTTTCGTTCCGGCACTCAAAGTAGTGAGTGCACCGGCCAAAGATGTCCAGGTATTTCCCGTCATCCTTTCCGCTGCAGACGTTCATGTCGTCATTGTTGTCTCCGCAAGGAAATGGCACGCGCTTGACATCATCACAGCTCGAGGTGAAAGGGCTGAACTTAAATCCGTTGGGGCAGCTATGGAAGCCCCTGAACATTTGATTTTTGCACTTGTAGTACAGGTCACAACGGCCCTGCTCGTCCGGATAGAAGCCATCGCGTCTTCCGAGACATCCGGGTTTCCAGCCGCCATGTTTGCTGGGAATGCTCATGGGAGTCTCGCACGCTCTCGTTGTGGGCGAGAACACGGCGCTAGAGTCACACATGCCCTGTAGTATAGAAGAAGTAGTAATATTACAAACCAATCAATACATATATATCTTAAATATGATATAGCAAATAAATTTATTAATTTCTATTGCGTTTGTGAATTGTAAGTTGGCTAAACTAATTAAAATTTAACTTTTTAATACAACAAAAACATTTAAATTCTTATTTAATTAAAAACAAATATTTCGGGGCTGATTGGCTACGTAGAATGAAGATAAGACAAAATGATAAGAAAAGGGAATTGAAGTAATTGGTCAGTATTGGAGGTGAAAAAACCCTACAAGTATCAAAAGTTTTAAATACTCGGAGGTATCGTTTCAGACCAAGGAACGAAACCTGTATTACTGGGCAAGAATTGCAGAGTCCACAGCGGCATTCGCGAAGCTCATGACAATCTGGCAAGTCAGACTGATGCGCTCCTTGGACATGGCCAGATTCTCGTATGATCCTGAATCATGGAAGCTAACTGCAGAATTAAAGGAGAACATTTTAGCCACGGAATCTAGATGTTATACAAAGAATCCTAGGTGTCACCCTCAAAGACCGAATCACAAATGAGGAGATTCGGAACAGTATCACAGCGGCAATGAGGCTCACGATGAACTGCTGACCATTGTCAAATGACCATATGAAGAGGTTGTTCCTATAGGGAACAGTTCCAAGTAAAGAAAGAGAAAGAGAGAGACAGAGAGAGAGAGAGAGAGGGTGATGGGAGAATAACACCAGAGAATGAACGGGCCCGTCTCTGAAATAGACGCTATTCAAGGCAAAAGATAGAAATGGAGAAAGATCGTAGATAGATCATGCGTGGTACTCCAATAGTTCAACAGACTGAGAGATCGATGAATGTGAACGTCAGTGTGGATCACTTGTAACTTCTCAACATCCAGCTGACAACGGCTCAGTTGAAAGTGACGGATACTTAGGCCTAATACATACAATCAGTTAATTATAGCCTAGTTTATTTTTCTAGGTGATCCAGATCTTATACTAAGTTCACTCACTTGAAATACCGTCCTCTCCTTGTGGCACTCCACAAAAAAAGGCTCCCACTCCATGCCTTCCCACGGATTCAATCCTTCGTTGAGACCCCGGCAACTGGCATAGCGCACCCAGCAGGGAACACAATGTGAGGACTCGTGACATTTGTTGACTCTGTATTCACCTAGGCAACAAGGGAAATAACTTTTCATTCCCAGCACTTCTATGTAATATTTAAAGCATTATTTCCCCTAACGCCAATCATTTATTGCATTCCAAAAATTATTGTTTAACCGAGACCATTCGTTAATAAAGGCCTGACACGCAACGTCACAAATCTCCCACAGGTTGTGACGTTGCAGGTCAGTGATAGGGGCTTATAGAACGGTCTAGGCTCTCCGTCATTTCTTGAATGCATTTATTTGTAGCCCCGAGTAGTGCAACATCATCAGCAAAGTCCAAGTCTGTCAATCGGAGTTGTTCATGCCATGGAATACCAAAGGCAGTCTGGTTCATTGCTCTCCTCATTATGTAGTCGATGGCTAGGAGGAAAAGGAAGGGAGATAAGATGCACCCCTGTCTCACACCTGTCTCGATTGTAAAAAACTCTGTTGTTCCCTCTTCTGTTTTAATGCAGCAACTAGACTGACTGTAAAGGTGTCGTAGGATCTGGACGAATTTTTCTGGGATACCGTATTCTCTAACTATTTTCCATAGTGATTCTCGGTGGACACTATCAAACGCTTTTTTGAAGTCCACGAAACTGATCGTTAGCCGTTGTTGGTACTCAAGACTTTATTCTATGATATTTCGTAGAACGAAAATCTACTCTGTACACGATCTGCCTCCTCGGAAACCTGCTTGTTCTTCTCTGAGCCTTTCATCTACAGACTGTTGAAGCCGTCTCAACAAAACAGTACTGAAAACCCCTCTTAGACAGCTCATGAAATTGAAGACCTATAACTAGTGGTTTACGTGCTGAAATATTTAGAACCCACACTAAAAAGAATCTTATTTTATTAATAGTTATAACATCAAGTAACTATTAATATTTTGGTTGAAAACAATATGAATATTTATTTATTATCTATCCATTGTAACAAATATGATGACAGATGTAGATGTGAGAGAGATATCATGTATCAGGACTTATGAATCTGATTAAAATCCACCCCATAGATTGTGAAATAGTAACTAAGCTAATTAGCGTAAATATTTATTTGCCTGGTCTTGTGATATGCGCTATGGAATGTCCCGATTGCCTTATGTTCGAAGCCCGCCTACTGCCATCCGAGCAGGTTTGGGTTAAGATACAATAATCTTAAAATTTGAACACAATGTCCGAAACATGTAAATGAGAGAGATTTATCGTAGTTATCTATCTTGAAATTTTCAACATTGAGTCATTAGCAACCAAGAAAAAAAGAAAAGCACCAAAATGTCGACCACCAATATTTTACTTACACGGTGATTTGGGTTCGAAACGCTCCAGACATTGGACATTATTAAAATCTTCGCACTGAAGAGTTACATGGGAGAAGAGCTGAGGGTAAGGGCATTCACTCACGTAGCCATTAAAGTAGGTCATCATGGCGGCGTCAGGGACGGACGTACAGTTGATGTACCAGGCGCAGTTGTCCGGGTGGGCTGAAATTAGTCCAGGGTCATTTCTGCAAATCTCCAGAGCATCTAATTGCCAAGATGTAAAAAGATAAAATAGATTGTTAGTTGACTTAAACAAAGTTGACAGTGTGAAGTACATGCAGTACATAAGTACATACATACATCATTGTTCTTATGTACTTTACAACGTTCCCCATACAGACCTTATGGTCAATAGGGGCAGATGATGTAAAGGTCATCTGTTTCTGTGGCCCACGGTTAAAGAGGGTGTCATTTGACCAACCCGCCTTTTACTTTCCCTAACTAATGTCAGGTAGTACAGGTGCCTATTACAGCCGGAGGGACCCAAAGGCGCCCAGAGATCTCGAAATTTAAAATCTCAGTCTTCATCAGGATTTGAACTTGGGACCCCCGTTTGGGAAACCAAGCGCTTTACCCCTCAGCCACCGCGCCTCTTATGTACTTAATAGTTTACGATATTTGTGTCGTTGCCTTTTTACTTGCATTTGCTTACCAAACAGCGGGCTCATAGGCAAACCTTTGGTGGCTATTAACTAAAAACACGAACTCACTTTGAAATCTTTTTTTGTTTAGTTTGTTCTAAATCAATTTATCAACGTTAAGAAAATAATATGCTGTATGGTCTTATGTTTTGTTTTAATGAGTAAATTTGTAGTAAGGTTGAAATTTCAGGAAATTAATATTTACGAAAATATGTATATTTTTATTGCATTTTTTTTATTGAACTATACCATTGTTACTCCTTTAAATATCACTGATGTCAAGCAGAAAAATTAGCAATAGAAAGAAATATAACACTTTTAACAAACAATAGCTTATCTAAGGGAAAGAATCGCTAATTACTGCCATTTATCTAAAAATTACAGGGTTTAGCTCCCTTTCTGCTATATAAAACACAATTTATTAATCAGCACTAAATGATTAAGTAATTGGCTAATTTTTGGATTGATTCGTGTATTGCCATCGACAATGAATTGTCATGGAAAATTTCAACTTGATCCGAGAATGGGAATGGAAAAAAAACCCGTGTCAAAACGTATAAAGGGGATTAAATCCATATATGCATCCACATCTCGCATTAAGTAGCATTTATTTCACTTATTTGGATATCGAACAAAATAATCATTCACCAATAACTGATTAACTAATTGGTTATTTTATTTATTGATTCATGTTTTGTAGGGTATAATTTGGTAGGGAATAATTACGCAAAGTTTCAACTTAATCCGAGAATGGGAAATGGGAACAAAAAATATGTTTGCGTTCCCTGCCAGATAGACAGATAGCATGAGTGATATAAGCTTTGTACAATTACCTTTGGTAGTTGATAATAAAAACTGTGAATATTGGTATGAAGCAATAGCGAATAAAAACTTACCCAAATTACCACTAGATTTACTCGATTGGTAATCATCAAGGAGGAAGTCACGGTAATTAAATATAGTTTTTGATTTTCTGGCGCCAAAAAGTTTGCTCTCATTCCTGTTGCCCGTACTAGGACGACCTTTAACCCTGGTCGTGTGCAAGAAAGCCGTATTGAGTTTGCTCCCTTGCTGCTTCGTTCCTTTGTCGTTGTCATGACTCTTTGTGACCTTGACCGTGTTAGCTGTCTTTGAGGTTCCTGAGATTCGAGCCATTTCTGACAGAGTTTGAGCATTTCCAGATGAAGCGTTTTCTTGTGTATACTTTTCCTCGTGGGAAAGATTCAGTCTTTTGCAATCGAAAACTCGACACTCGTCTATCATGATGCTATTTCCAGCTTCACTAAAATTAGAATTCAAGTCAACAACTATAGATTTATCGGTCGGTATTAGCAAAGATCGATCTGTAGGCACAATCATAAATTTATCTGTAGGCATGATCATAGATTTATCCGTCGGTTGCAAATCGTTCTTGACAGTTTGAGTTTGAGCCAACACTCCAGTTGGACTGGCCATGAACCCTGACCCCACCGCCAATTTCAAGCACACAGACATAATCCAAATGCAAGGAAAATACTTGTTGCGACACGGACACATTGTAGCAGAAGTCAAAGCGGTGAAAGCCTAAAACCTTGTAAAGAAATTGTTTCAAATTTCTTACCAAAAGTTTCAAACTCCAGCCGCAATGCCTTCAAAAAGTTGTTTCTCTTGGCGCTAACTCTTTTATACTCTCAGCCTCTTCTTTGGAGCTAACCACGTGACCGTGTCAACAGACGTCTGCTATCATCATCCGTGACTTAAGGTAAAAAAAAAAGATTTCCTTTTTGATTTTCTTTGCATGTAGCTCCGTGGGCTGTGTCCCCAATAAACTTTAAAAAAAAATTTAGATGTGTACTGAAGGAGAACTACTTTTTGAGCTAATTCAACATTTGCATATTTTTTTTTGTATGAAGCAGCGGAGTGATTTTTGAAACAGAAGAAATGTGAAGAACAAACACTAGTTTGTTGGCGAATGAATATTTGTTGACTGCTGCTAAGCGGCATAACTGCACGACTTTTACAAGGTGTACCGACGTAAAGTAGTGTTGTTGTAATGGCCCCTGGTTGAATGTAGAAAAAAATTTTCTCATACTTGCTGGATGTCACGAGTGGTGTCAGAAGCAAATAAATAGAAACTTGAGCTACGGACTTGTAGTAGAGAAGCCAAATTATTTGTATTTATCCTTTTAGTTAGCCTTAAGGTGTGAATTTTTTCTTCAAAAGGTGATAGTCTAGAGCTAGAAATCAAATACATTAGATCGGATAGTGCGTGGGAATTAAGTTTTGAACAATTCTTAGTGAAATAATGATATCTAGACCATTTTTTTAAAGATAAAATTCTACATAATTAGGACATTTTATTTTAATTTTTATTTTAATTATCTAGAGCAAACGTAAAGATGTAGATGTATTAACCATGAACAATTGAACTTTTTTACTACACAGATTTCAACAATTTAGCTTTGTTACAACACAGAGTTGAAAAGTTTAGCTTTGTTAAAATCCATAGTAGAACTATTTAGCTTTGTTAAAATCCATAGTTGAACTATTTAGCTTTGTTAAAATGCATAGTTCAACAATTGTAGTATCCGCTATGATTTAACATTTTTGAAATCAAGTAGGACACTTTTTGATGTTTTCAGTATGGTGTAAAAAAATTTACATGTGTCGAAGTTCTAAAAGTCTTGCCAATCGAGGAATAAATCATATCCAACCTATCCCATTTTTCAAATTTAAGCATGTACAAAGTAGTCCATATGTTTGTTTATTAAATGCATTGCTTTGTTTTTCGCTGCATTGTTTATTGGAAATAAAAAAAAACAATTCACCTGGAGATAATCTCCCTTTACATAATTAATATCCTCGCTCCTGTGCGATTTTTATCCAAGTAATAAAGGTTGGGCTAGCTACCCTACCCTGTAGAAAAAAAACATTAGCAACAGAAACAGCAAATCAACAGAATAAAACCATTGAAAAATAATCTCTCTTTTATTACTCAGCATTATAAAAAAAAAAAAAAACTTTTAAAAATTGAATTACTTTTGTATGGCGCATCTATAGCATGCTGGGAACGCCCTGGTCAAAGTTTTGTGTGAAACTTTTGGGAGATGATGGGAGGGGAAGGGGGGGGGGGTAAACGAAGCAGGCCGTTTTGGCGCAGCCGTTTTGGCGCAGCCGTTTTAACGCATGGGACGTTTTGGCGCGGTTTTAGTCACATTATTTACGTCAATTTTATTATTTCTTTTATCTAGAATGTTTCCGTGTTGCTTTTAGGCGCTCAGCAAACACAACTTAGCTCGAGTCTGGATTCGAACTCAGTCCGCTTAGAATAGGCTTATATAGGCAGCCAAGCGGTTTATGCCACTTAGTCCCAGATATGTAAGAATCGTCATTTAAATGGACTTAATAAAATACTCTGCGACACATTTTTTTTTTTGCAAGAGAAATTTTTTATTTTGCACAATTTAAGACAGAAATAAAATAAATAAAATTGTAATTACATGAACAAGGTACAGACAGTTCGCATGTTAAGACAGCATGATGAGACAGAGTGTTGAGACAGCATGTTGAGCAGCATGTTGAACAGCATAACGAGACAGCATGTTGAGCAGCATGACGAGACAGCAGCATGTTAAGAAAGCATTTTGAGACAGCATGTTGAGACAGCATGTTGAGACAGCGTGTTGAGACAGCGTGTTGAGACAGCATGCTAGTTTCATGCAATGTGCATTCTACTTCCCTCGTAAACTTCAGTCTTCGAAACACTCCAATATCTTATCTTATCTTATATAATACAGACGTTACTTCAAAAAAGAAGACTTTTGTTTGATTGATTTCATAATCTTAAAAGGAGCAAGTCTTAGGTCAAATAAGAGAGAGAGAGAGAGAGAATCAGAGAGAGAGAGAGGGAGGGGGAGAAAGAGTGAGAAAGAACTAATGGGGGGGGGGCGGGCCAGAGAGAACGAGCAAGGAGAGAGAAAGGGAAGAGAAAGAGAAAGGAGAAAGAACAGATAGAGAATGTTTTTTTGTATTTAAAAATCTTTTACATGTTTCAGGTTGAAAGGTAATTTCATTTTAGTCCCAACCTCCCGCAGGACGGCGGGGGATGGCAGCGGGCAGCGGACTAACGAGACCATCTGAACGACGGTCCAGTGCACATACCACAGGGCCAGGCAGGACAGAAAGAGAGAGAAAGAAACAGAGAGAAACACACAGAGAGAGAGAGAAAGAGAGAGAGAGAGAGAGAGCAATGTTTTGAAAAATCTACGATCTATGTCAAACAAGTTTATTGTGAACAAAAGAACTTTTGCTCGAATGACATTATTTCGTAAATAATTTGGAAATAATCAGGAAATAATCACGACAGATTTATAATACAATTCTTGATTTAAAGTTTTTCTCGTCAGACGCTAACAATGTCCTGCCAGGCCTTTATTTAATTTAAATTCTTATAGATCCTCATGTTTTTTTCTTCTGACACTGTCTATTCAACTATTCATGACATCTTTCTAACATCTTCCTGACATCTTCCTGACATCTTTCTGTCTTTTCATCGTTCATTGTGACAGTATTTCTTTGGAAAACATTTCCTGGGTCCAGGCGGAGTTCAGGGCGTCCTCTACCCTCTCCATGAATGCACTGTACGCCTGTCTATGTCGACGCCGGTGTCGCTGTAGAGAGAAAAAAATGTAAATTTATTTTTTTTATATTTCGAACCACAATTTTTTTTTTCAAAATGCCAAAAATTAGTCGGCAAGAAAATAGAACCAAAAAAAAAATGTCATATTTTTGTATTAATTAATAAATGTCTGGATAGCCAATTAAAACAATAAGTTTATACACTGTCCCTGTTGAACTTATGGGCACCGTCTTTCACCTTTCCGCTTAGCCTGGTCGTTCGGTTTGCGCGCTGGACTGTTGTTCGGATTTATCGATGGTCGAGGGTTCAAATCCTGCCCAACTCCCATCCCCCGTCGTCCTGCGGGAGGTTTGGACTAGGAAGTAAACTTTCTTCAACTCTGAAGGAACATCCGAAACATGTCAAACATTTTACATTTTAGTAATAGAATCTCAGGCCGTCCATTCCATCGCTTTCTCTGTCTGCCTCTATTCTCTGATGGAAGGTGCTTACGATCCCTGAGGACCTTGTGATATGACCATAAAGTTTCAGTTTGCGTTTTTTTTTATTATAGTGGTCAGCTGGTCATCGTGGGGCTTAAATGCCGTCGTAACCCTGTTTCTAATCTCTTCGTTTGTGATGCGGTCTTTGTAGGTGATTCCTATATTCAATACCACGGCTAGGGTCCTCCTCTGTAGTTCCTCAGCTTTCAGTGTGGTCGAGAGGCCAAGTGCGCTTGAACTTTGGCTTGGCTTGGCTACCTATGAAGGGGGCTCGAGGTTCGACACCCGACTCGGGCAGAGTTGTGTTTACTGAGCGCCTAAAGGCAGCACGGAAAACCAACTCCTAGACACTGGTCCACAAATGAGATTGGACCAAAAGCGCTCTGAGCATGCTATAAGCATGAAAGTAGCGCTTTATATAAAAGCTATAATAATAATATTGCTTTAAATCTAATGGGCGACCCGCACTACAATGTTACTCTCCATTAGTTCTGTACGTCTGACATGCTCTAAATGTCAAGTATAAAAATGCAGAACGACTTATTTATTTCGTTGTTTCGTTAACTTTATTTACTAATTTTAATAAGCTTATAGCACAAGCCAAATTGTATTATTCAGTTGATTCAGCGTCCTTGACATTGTTGAGGATCTAAACTATATCGTAAAAAAAAAACAACAACCCAATTTTACAAAGCTAATATTAAGTCACTAAGTCTGTCTGTCAGTCAGTCTGTCTGTCAGTTTGGTAAAAAGTTTGAACATTATTTCTCCCATCTCCCATTCTTGCATCAAGTTAAAACTTTGCACAATTATTCATTAAACCTCACGAGACATGAATCAATAAAAAAATAATTAAACAATTAGTTAATTAACTGTTGGTGATAAATTATTTTGTTTGACATCGATTTAAGGGGAATAAATTCAGGTTAATGAGATGTGGATGTATACATGGATTTAATCCCCTTAGCATGTTTTGACACGTTTTTTCTCCCACTTCCCATTCTCGGATCAAGTTAAAATTTTGCATAATTATTCATAGTCGATGACAATACAGGAATCAATCCAAAAAATAACCACATATTTAATCATTTAATTAATTAATATTTATATTAATAATTAATAATTAATCAATTTTGTTTTATATAGCAGAAATGGAGTTAGACCCTGTAATTTTCTTTCCATTAGATAAGCTAGGTTTTAAAAAAGTATTCTTTTAATCTATTGCTTGTTAAAGTTTTGTTTTAACAACCGGGATATCATTAGCTTCAGACTCAAACCCACTTACCGTGAATGCGGCGCTTTTTCTGGGCCAGTCGTCCTTTTCTAGAACGAGCTGTGGGTCCCAGTGTTTCTTACCGGACATTGGTTTCCCCATCTGTCTTCCAGGCACCAGATCTCTTTCCGGGGGCTCGTTCGGCAGGCCGAAAACTAAAGACAGTTTTAAAATATTGATTAGACAAAACACAGCAGAGGCGTCACTGGGAATGGTGTCACTGGGAATGGTGTCACTGGAAATGGTGTCACTGGGAATGGTGTCACTGGGAATGGTGTCACTGGGAATGGTGTCACTGGAAATGGTGTCACTGGAAATGGTGTCACTAAGAATGGTGTCACCGGAAATGGTGTCACTGGGAATGGTGTCACAGCGAATGGTGTCACTGGAAATGGTGTCACAGGAAATGGTGTCACTGGGAATGGTGTCACAGGGAATGGTGTCACTGGGAATGGTGTCACTGGAAATGGTGTCACTGGGAATGGTGTCACCGGAAATGGTGTCACTGGGAATGGTGTCACAGCGAATGGTGTCACTGGAAATGGTGTCACAGGAAATGGTGTCACTGGGAATGGTGTCACAGGGAATGGTGTCACTGGGAATGGTGTCACTGGAAATGGTGTCACAGGGAATGGTGTCACTGGAAATGGTGTCACTGGGAATGGTGTCACTGGAAATGGTGTCACTGGGAATGGTGTCACTGGAAATGGTGTCACTGGGAATGGTGTCACTGGGAATGGTGTCACTGGGAATGGTGTCACTGGGAATGGTGTCACTGGGAATGGTGTCAGCACAACGACCAATTGCCTTTATTTTCAGCCCATCTAATGTCAGGTACCCATTAGAGCTGGGTGGACTCAGAGTCGCTAAAGATCCCCAGGATTCGAATCCGGAACCTCGGTTCGGAAGCCAAGCGCTTCACCGCTCAGCCGCCGCGCCTCCTACAGTTTCGTATGTACATTGGACTAAAATAAGAAAACGAAAGGTATTACAAGACTTGGGAATGGGAGGGAGGAGGGGGGGGGGAGGGATTAAAGAGAATCTTTGGTTACCGTTAGTAAATATTCAATGCCATGACACTCGCCCAGGGCCCCTCGCATTGGTAAGTCCGCCTATGGACACCTGCTCTTTTCTGCACTGTCCAGTATCGCAGGATCGGGGAGCAGACCTGAGCGTTGTTAGAGGCTCTGCTAGGGTTTCGGACATATTGAAGTATTCGTTCTGTTGGGAACTTTTTTTTTTCTCCAGACACCTAAATATCAATACGCTGGGAACGCGGCATTTCTTTCAAAACACTCACTGTGGTTTAATCTCTGGGTCTTGAACTTCATTCCATTGGGATCTTTCTCGTAGTCTGTGACAAATTCATCGAGACCCAGGGATTTGATTGGAGGATACTGTGAGAACAAAAAGAAAATATTTAAACAAACATTTTTTTAAAAGCTTATATTAAGCATTATATTATTAGTTTGGACCAGTCATGTAATTAAATTTGTAATAGATATAGAATAGCAATAAAAAAAAAGCATTAAAAAAAAAAAAGAAGGGGGAGGGGAGGAACAACCTAAATTGGAACTCATGGCTCAAGCCTCCTCAAGCCGACATCTTTACCACTCTGCTAGTGAAGTTCTTATGAACATAGAAAAGTGTATAGTTATCTATTGTTTCTATATTCTCATCGTATTTCATGCTGTGTTCACTAAGACTCAGAAGACAACCTATAGAGGGGCCTAATTCAGCTTACACCATTACTTCAGCCAAGTACTATTTCTTTCCCTTGTTCGAGATACCAAAACAAAATTATTTATAACAATAGCTAATTTAAAAATATTTTACTAATTGAATTTTTTAAAAATTGATTATTGTGTTGTCCGGTAAAAGAAATAATAATGCACATTTTCAGCTTGATCCGAGATTGGGTGTGGGAGAAATAACGTGTACAAACTTTTGACCAGACAGACAGACAGACAGACAGAACTGATATAAGCTTTTTAAAAAGCAATTAACAATTTCAATGGCTTTTGCACCCAAAAGTCTATGTAAATTGAAAAAGTGGGTCAGCAGATTACTGACATAAAAAAAATGAGGTAATTACACTATATCACATAGAAAATGTATAATTATGGTCCATAATTACTATTAAAATTATTCTATTTTTTTCACCCCTCTAAAGTCATGAGGCTTAGGACTTTCATATTCTCCTGGCTTGTTACTTCCACTGGCAACGAATTTTTTCTTGGCGGTAAAAGGTCTTTCGAATCGAAATCTTGTCTTGAATTGTGTCCCCTCATCGTTACTGTCATCTTCCAGCAGACGTGGGAGGTGACCTTCACTTCTGTTGAAAATAGTAACATGGAAATTGTTTGAAGGACAAAAGAGATGATACACGGACTCCAGATAAAGACCACATCCATACAAGAAGTGAAATGTTATAAATATCTAGGCGTCATCATAGATAACAAGCTCTCATGGGAAGACCACCTTGGAACTCTGGAAAAAAAAAACCCAGCCCAGCGACTATTCTTCCTATTGCTACGATCTTCTCAATCCTGCCTTCTGCAAACACTGCTAAACACAACACAACACATCTCATACAAGAACTTGACAACAAGAGTTTCAATAAACAGTGGGGCAGTTCAAATACATCAACAGCCAAATCAACACAATTGGCTACACTAACTTCAAATGCTTTCTCGTACTTTAACAGAACTGCCTAACTAATCACTACAAGTCTCTCTAGCTCGTACAGCTACATTCTCGAGGACTCAAAGGTACATCACAGTCCTTCTGTTTTGCTGTCCTGGACTCAACTGTCTTTTCTTTACACGCTATTTCTTGACCGTGAAGCCTTTGGGTCACATGACCATAATACTGGTCATATTTGCGTGTACTAGCAGTAATGTCCCTTGTTCAACAGCCGTTGACCCGTTGACCTGTGTGATTGGCCTGAGTCTTGTGTCTCAGTAGGACGCACATACATTAACCCTTTCGGTCCGCCGCTGGAGTTACTACACTATACAAACTCCATAGCTTTAAACTAAACAAGAAGATCTTAGATAATTTTTACGGCGCGACTATGCAAAATCTGCTAACATACGGAATAACTTGTTGGCAAGGCAACGCTTCATCTAGACTGTTGCGCCATCTAGAAAACATAACAGAGAGGTCATCGAAAATCACACGCGCATTATTACCATATTTGAATGAACTTTATGAACAAAAGTGTCCAAGAAAAATCTTGGAAGACAATGGCCACCCGCTCCATCATAGCTAAGTCAAGTCGTTGCGAAGTGAGCGACTGCTGTCAACCAAAACAAGAACAGAGCGGTACAAAAACTCGTTCGTACCTCACTCGGTCAGACTATATCAACGCCACTCGTTGATCAGGAAACATGAACTCTTTATGTTGTGTCTGTTGTATTTATGTGAATGTTTCTGTTGTGTTGTCTTTATATGAGAAAAGAGTCCTTGAAATTACAACAAATTTCCATATGGATCAATAAAGCAGTCTAACTATGGCTTAATTATTCTAGCATTACACACAGGTACATATTGCATTTCTCTTCTTCTGGTTAAATGTACTAGTAGGTACACAAATAAAAAGACTGCGAAAATCTTGACTGCTCAACTATCAGCTTCATATAATTTTATTGCCTATAAACTCTTGCGATTCGTCATTGTAACATGTAGCGTAGAAGACTGTACAATATCTGGTAGTTTACAGTTCACTGTACTTTGTTGCAATTCATCTCTTATTAACCTGTACCTGGATTATCGCGTGACGAAACGTCACATCTGGTCTTGGTTTATACATATGCATTCCAGAGAACACTCGCTGCTGTGTCATATTCCCGGGGTCATACGTAGTAGTGATTCTACCTGTCATTGTTCATTGGTAATAGCATGTACATGCATACATGGGGCCATGTTGTCTTAAGTAATTGATACCTATCGAAACACCAAGGTTATTTTATTCTATTTATTAATTGTTTTGAATGACCCTACTGACCATTATATTCCGCCTTTGTTATTATTTCATCTTAAATCTATGTAGGCTAATGCCGATACTTCAAAATTGTCTTTTAATTTACAGAGAAATCAGGAGAAAAACAAGAACTGTAATATTCAATTACCGAACTCTTTTAATGATCTCCCTTTGTCCTGGTATAGTGCCGTATCTCCAGGGCTGCATGGAGTCGACGGTGTTTCTCTTGGGTGGGTGTGGGTCGTAGACTACGTACCGGAAGTCTGGGGGTTTCCGTTTCCAAATGTCCTTCTCCTGTTCTGCTGGACGCCGCCTGGGAATATAAAATGTTTAAGTTTTTTTTCTCTATGATTTTTAATTCATAACAAAAGTCTGGGAATATAAAATGTTAAGGTTTTTTTTTCTATGTTTCTTAGTGGCCAGATGGAGGGGGTACGGCTTAATTATTATGTGAGCATTTGCAGGATGCTATAAACATGAAATCAGCGCTATATAAAAGCTATAAATATATATGTGCTGAGATGACAAAGCATAGAATTTGGATCCCTGGTCAAATCCAGCCCAGGCAACCCATTCCATGCTCTAATAGCGCTTGGGAAGAAGGAGCATTTGTACAAATTTGTCCTAGCTTATGGAACGCGGAATGTGCCTTTATCTTTGTGTCTTTCTGAGTATTTTATTAAATTTTGTTTTTGTATTTGAAGATTATGGTTCAGTGTTTTATGTATGATTGCTACTTTAATTTTCTTATCTTATCTTATATAATACAGACGTTACTTCAAAAAAGACTTTTAAGTCTTCTATCCTGAAGGCTTTCTAAATTTAGTGATTTTAATAAAGGTGTTACTCTAGTCAAATGTGAATATTCGTTTGTTATGAATCTCACTGCTCTATTTTGTATCTGTTCCAGTTTCTTAATGTTTTCTAGAGTAGAAGGTTCCCAAACAGAGGATGCATATTCTATTATTGGCCTAACCAAGGTTAAATAACATTTTAGTTTTATGTTCTTATTTGATTTAAAGAAATTTCTTCTAATAAACCCTAATGCTTTATTTGATTTTTTTTATAGTTTCATCAATATGGGGATTACATGACAGTTTTTCATTTAATATAATACCTAGGTATTTTGGTCATATTTTAAGAATTTAAGACAAGACTCACTGTCTAAAGCCCGCCTTTATGGTAAAGTGAAAGGAGCACCAAGAAATGGTCGTCCGAGGAAAAAGCTGGTTGAATATCAGAAAAGAATGGACCGGCCGCCCTCTTGATATCCTACTAAGAACAGCCGATGACCGGGATCAAATGGATTCGGTTACTCGAACTGCCCAGGCACCCCTATGACGAAAGTGATAAGAGAGTCTTATCTTTGGAATTAAATTTATAAGATGTTTGGGTCCACCTCTCCACGTTGTTTCGCGTTTAGATGAAGCTATTTATAGAAAACTAGTGTCTTTTTAAAGGCCTGATTTACTTTGACATCGACGCCTTTGTTTAAGTGAATAACACCATTTATGTGTGATTTAAGTTTGCTTATATCAACAATGTACGCATGCGCGCGAATTGTAAATATTTACTGACTTAAAGGAAGAATTTAATCATTGGATTCTGAACACATGATATGAAATTTAACTGCGCCGAACTAAAAATAGCTTATAATCAACATATTTTACACCTATTTTATGAATAAAAATGTTCACGTATCTATATTTTTGCATCACACATATTAATAGGCAATAAAGGTTGATACAAAAATAAATACACCATTGAAACCATAGACATATATATATAGACGGGACGATAAAGTAAAAATTATTATGGGAAAAATTTGGGAAAAGATAAGTTTGTATGAGTTATACAGCAATTATGAGCAGTGTAAAATTAAAAGTATTTATAGTTTTTTTTTTTTCAGCCATAACCTATATAATTGATAGAACCCCTACTGTATTATTATATCTATAATCGTGCCTACCAAATCTATTAAATTTACATAATTAAAATAATTATAAATAGTTTTAAATACTAGATTTAGATCTAGTCTATATAAATACTATAGTAAAAAAATACTAGTTACTACTATACTATAAACTATAATTGTAATCTGTATAGTCTAGTCTATAGACACTATAGTCTATAGTTAGTATATAAAATAAATAGTCTAGGACTAGATTGTCACTAGATCTATAATCTATACTTATATTAGATCTAGTCTATAGTCTGCATGCATAGATGATAGACTGACTAGTTTAATAGTTAGTAGTAAAAAGTATGAAAAGTATTAGACCTAGTTATTACAAATATTAGTCATATTTGTTAGATTTAGAGATCTATCAATATTAAATTAGTGACAGTCACAGTTATTCTGACTTACTGAAACTGAAAGTTAATGTGTATAATATTCAATTTTTTTTCAACCTTTAGAATTTATCCTTGGCCTATCGTACTACGAACATTAGAGCACGTTCAGCTCATTTTCTTTGACTTTTTTTTTACTAAAAACTAATTCTAACAATTTGAATCGATAAGACGACCGCCATACATTAATAAAGAAGCCATGTCAACAAACATAGATCCACATCACAAACCTATATTTATTTGCCTATGTCTATGATTAAGAAACAAAGGCAAAATACTGGGAATATGGCAGTTTTGTACTTTTCAAAACTAAAGATCATAATTATATATTGGCTGAAATGTTAGTCCTAGAATTTATAGCTCAATTGCCGCCATTTTTTTTTCACATAGATATAGTACATCAAACATATTTGACTCCCCCCAAATAAAAATAACTTCCTACTTCCAGTCTATATTTATTTATGTCTATGATTGAAACACTATGATGATAAAGCTAAAACTGAATAGCGCAAATTCTGAGGTTTCCTTTTAAAAAAAAAAAAAAGTTATAAATGTAAATTAAACATAGGGTTTCTACGCAACTAGTTAGACAAATCTTATTATTGTTATTATTACTTAAACATTTTCAAATATTTGTAATAATTTTGTTTCGCAAATAGTGTATATTAATCATCTTATTTTTTTTTTAAATAAATGCGATAATGAATCATCAATGTTCTGTTAAAACGTCTTGAGGCCTTGCATGATTAATTTATAAAGTTTAGATATATTTTATCCAAGCTTAAAAGTAGGAGTGTTCCCAAGTATTACTATTAGAGCATGGAATGGGTTGCCTGAGCTAGCCAGGAAAACCAGTGACTTGGTAGAATTTAAGTCATTGGTTAATATGCATGACTAAATGCATGACGCATAGGACGTAATCATCTTCTGAAGTAACGTCTGTATTATATAAGATAAGATAAGATTAGTTCTCACTAACAGATACCATTTCTTTGTCTTTTCAGTCTGTATCCATGGTGATTCAATCAGACCTCCTGGGTCTCCCGGTGTCGACTGGTAGAGATTGGTTGTTCTGGGAGTTTAGTGGAGGAAAACTTATCACCAGAAAAGACTCATAGGGTTGACGCTCATTATCTTATCTTATCTTATATAATACAGACGTTACTTCAAAAAAAGAAGATGATTACGTCCTACGCGTCATGCATTTAGTCATGCATATTAACCAATGACTTAAATTAATGTGCCTTCGTGTATGAAACCAAATCGTTAAAGAGTGCTTGAACACTGATCTGCAACGTCACAACCTGTGGGCAGTTTAGACCAATAGCTCGTTGCCAAGTCGTACAGACCTGTGAGCAATTGGTCCAGACTGCCCACAGGTTGTGACGTTGAAAGTCAGTGTTGAAGCCCTCGATAACGACTGGCCTCGGTGGAACTCACAAATAGTGAGGGATAATAGATCTTTTGTTTCTTTTTGACCTATTTTTGTATATCCTTGTTTATGTCTAAGGGCTGAGCCGAAGGCTCTTCGAGCCCAAAGTTTGACAAAAAAAACCTGTTTGGACGCCAAACAGTAAAAAAACAAACAAACCTGTGTGAACACAGTTCTGTTTGGGAGAGACCCTAGACAATGCCTTTATAAAACATTGCTGTTAACTGATGCATTAGGCCCCCAACGCGTGGGCTAGACACGGCCGAAGGCCGAGAATGCACCGGGATCTTCTGCCATTTTCCTTCATTGTACCAAGCTAACTGTGCGGGACCCGCCATTTATGTAACGGTCCCTTTGAGGAACAGCGCATGGATGTGTGACAGGCTTGTGGGGACTTTTTTTACAACCCCGCCCGTGCAAGAGGTTGACTCTCGTCTACCCGTAGGCATCAACACGTGAGTCTTGTGTTGCTACCCATTTAGCCTAACCACTTCCTCTAATGGCCGTTTCCACGCGAGCGCCACGATGAGGCGGAGTAGCGTGCTCGCGTTTGTATATCCTTACCTTGCCGACCGAACGCCAAGTCGAGCGTGACAATCCCAAACTTTACTACTGAATCTCGAGAATGACGAGCTAGGTGAACAAAAAAAAAGTGGACCAAAAAAAAACGTGGACCAAAAAAAAAACGTGGACCAAAAAAAAACGTGGACCAAAAAAAACGTGGACCAAAAAAAAAACGTGGACCAAAAAAAAAACGTGGACCAAAAAAAAAAACGTGGACCAAAAAAAAACGTGGACCAAAAAAAAAACGTGGACCAAAAAAAAAACGTGGACCAAAAAAAAACGTGGACCAAAAAAAAAACGTGGACCAAAAAAAAAAACGTGGACCAAAAAAAAACGTGGACCAAAAAAAAAAACGTGGACCAAAAAAAAAAGTGGACCATCGATAAATCCGAAGCTCGTGTAGCACAAAACCAGACCAAGTTTTTAAAAACGTCATTGAAAAGCGGGGAGAGGAAAAAACTAAAGTTTTCGTAGTTCGAGTCACGAAATAAATAGTAGCTAAAAAAATGGGCTGACCCAAGAAAACGTGGATGAGGTCGGTCATCAGTGAAGCTGAGGATACTGGAATGACATGGGAGCAGATGAAGAAATCTGCTCAGAACTGAGTTCGGTGGAGAAGTGTGATTGTGGTCCTATGATTCCCCGGAAGTTCGCAGATATAAGACAAGTATCCTAAATGGAAGGTCGACACGCTAGCCACTGAGCTAGACAAGTGCTTATTAAAATTGGTTTTACAATCACCTATCTACAGTCATCTATCTACAATCATATATCTACAGGCATCTATCTACAGTCATCAATGTTAGTATCACATTTTTAGACTTATTGAGTTAAGAGTTATCTTCCCTTGGCTAGTACTGTCTCTAAATAAAATAAAATAAATTAACTACGACTAAATGATAAAATAATTTTGTCTTTTCTTTTTATTGATCCATGTGTTCTTAGGGCAGGTGAATAATTGTGCAAAGTTTCAACTTGATCCGAGAATGGGAAGTGGGAGTAATAACGTGTTCAAAATTTGTACCAGACAGACAGAGTTTGTTTATATTAGCTTTGTAAATCAGTCTTATGCATTTTTAAAAAAAATTCTGTGCTTACCTGAAATGTGCGCTTCGTGTTTGCAGCAAGGCGTCATGGGCGTCGTGCAACGTCTTGGTGTAAAAATCGAAATGTACCTTGTCGTAGACGCTGCTATCCCCTCTGGAGCTGGGCGCCGAGTGCACCACGAGTCTAGAGTCCGCCTCGCTGAACTGATGGTCAGTTAGACTCATTATTGACGAAAGTTCTCTTAATAAAAAAAAAACAAAAAAAAAAACAATGACCTTTTCGGATTATAAACATATGAAAATAAATGTGACTCTATAAAAGAGTAGAATTGATTTGTATAAATGACTGTATAAATGACGATAACAGGGCCGGCCGTACGACTTGCGGGGCCCGATTTAATGAATGCTTGTAAGGCCCCTCCTCTAAATGTGTTCACAATAATAACAATTAATGTTAATGAGATCGTTATACTAACATTTGTTGTACAACATGAGTAGTAAGCCAGTCACACAAAATAGGCGCCAGTGGATTAATTTAAGTTACGTCACTCATACGATTGGAGGCGCGGTGCGGAGCGGTAAAGCGCTTGGCTTCCGAACCGTGGTCCGGGGGTTCGAATCCTGGTGAAGACTGGGATTTTTAATTTCGGGATCTTCGGGCGTCTCTGAGTCCACCCAGCTCTAATGGGTACCTGACATTAGTTAGGGAAAAGTAAAGTCGGTTGGTCGTTGTGCTGGCCACTTGACACCCTCGTTAACCGTAGGCCACAGAAACAGATGACCTTTACATCATCTGCCCTATAGACCACAAGGTCTTAAAAGGAGAACTTTACTTACTTTACAATCATACGATAGGCCTACACTAAATATGTTAACCCTTTAAATCCTACACCATTAATAGTCTGTGACAAGTGCCATGACTGATGGTGATATACTTAATGTAAATTGCGGGGCCCCTGCCAGGGCTGGGCCCTATTGGAGTAATCTGTCAAATCGGCTTAAGTCCGGCCCTGGACTATAAATAATTTGATAAGATTGTATTTAATATTAATAATAAGGCTTTATTTTTTTTAATTCGATGAATAGTATTCCCAGCTGGCAACCTACATATTTTGCCACATCCAGTGCAGGTATAATCTTTGTATTTATTATTATAATAATGATTGCATAAATCACAATAGATCATTGAACAATTGATTGCATAAATCACAATAGATCATTGAACAATGGATTGCATAAATCACAATAGATCATTGAACAATTGATTGCATAAATCACAATAGATCATTGAACAATTGATTGCATAAATCACAATAGATCATTGAACAATGGATTGCATAAATCACAATAGATCATTGAACAATTGATTGCATAAATCACAATAGATCATTGAACAATGGATTGCATAAATCACAATAGATCATTGAACAATGGATTGCAAAAATCACAATAGATCATTGAACAATGGATTGCATAAATCACAATAGATCATTGAACAATGGATTGCATAAATCACAATAGATCATTGAACAATGGATTGCATAAATCACAATCGATCATTGAACAATGGATTGCATAAATCACAATAGATCATTGAACAATGGATTGCATAAATCACAATAGATCATTGAACAATGGATTGCATAAATCACAATAGATCATTGAACAATGGATTGCATAAATCATAATAGATCATTGAACAATGGATTGCATAAATCACAATAGATCATTGAACAATGGATTGCATAAATCACAATAGATCATTGAACAATGGATAGCATAAATCACAATAGATCATTGAACAATGGATTGCATAAATCACAATAGATCATTGAACAATGGATTGCATAAATCACAATAGATCATTGAACAATGGATTGCATAAATGATTGTATAAATGACTATGTAAATTACTACAGTGACTATCCACAGAAATAAGAGGGTGATCTTTCCTTTACTTCTTCTTCTCGTCCAAACTCTTGAGCGACGAAGAGAATTATATATATATATAGATAATAAAAATCTTTATTCAGTGGCGTAACTAGGGGGGGGGGGAAGGGGAGAATTGGAGTGTTCGAAATAAGTGTTCGAATTTATTTATTTTTTACATTAAATATTAAATATTACGCCATTATCCCATGTCATGACGTCGAATGTCAAAATGCAGGGGCATTCAAAGAGGTCAAGCCCCCCAAATGAGGACTAATTCCTAGCTACGCCACTGTCTTTATTATCCATGGAGAATGACGGTCAACAGATCTTGTGTGGTGCCCCAACACTTCAACAGACTGGGTGAAGATGAGGTGAAGGTGTATGAAAAATTCTGTGGCTTTCGCGTATTTATTTCACTGGATTTTCATTCCATTTTGATTAGACTGAGCAGAGTGAGGGTTCTGTGGCTGTACCCCCGAGACAGCGGAGACGATAGAGAGTGTGAGTCTTCAATGAAACTTTAAAGTTAATATGTTTAGATAATGTTAGTATGTAGGTAACATGTGCACGGCTAGTGTATAACCATTTGAAGAAGACTTCCAACGTAAACAAAATGACTATCTAGTAGTGGCACCTAAGTAGTCAGCGTACAGGGATGCTCAGAATATAGGTCAAGAGAAGGTCCAGAATAAAATATGAATTCCCAGAGTGAAAAATAAAACCAACTCTACAAGGTGTAACGTATCAACAAGCCTCACGCCTAGCAGGAAACCGCCTGAAAGATCAATCTGCGACAGCTCCTCCTTCTAAGCGAAAGAAGTAAAAAAGTAAGTTATCGCTTAATCTTGATTCTGATAGGCGTTTCCTTGGTTCAGTAGGGGGGGGATATTTACGGTTCATCCTCCCCCCCCTATCGGTGAGATCGACGAATCGCCAAACCAACAGAGTTGGATATATAAAATCGGATTTGAATGCTTCTGAAAACAAACGAAACACACACAGACATACACTGAGTCGTCCAGAGTCTAGAGGCAATCAGAACATAAATATCGTCCAAAACTTTATAGCACATTATAAACTAAATAATATAAACACACACCCATACCTACAAGAAGACATATGTTTACTAATATGTATCATGTCACTATATGTATTATTATGTCAGTATATCTGTTATGTTTAAAAAAAAAAAGTAAAGGAAAGATCATGTTTCAATGGCCCACGGTTAATGAGGGTGTCATGTGGCACACACTGACTATATTACGTGTGTATATGTATTATGTGTGTTTATGTATTACGTGTGTATATGTATTATGTGTGTTTATGTATTATGTGTGTTTATGTATTATGTGTGTTTATGTATTATGTGTGTATATGTATTATGTGTGTATATGTATTTTTTTGTGAAAATGTATTATGTGTTTATGTATTATGTGTGTATATGTATTATGTGTGTATATGTATTATGTGTGTATATGTATTTTTTGTGAAAATAAATTATGTGTTTATGTATGTATATGTATTATGTGTATATATGTATTTTTTGTGAAAATGTATTATGTGTGTATATGTATTATGTGTGTATATGTATTATGTGTGTATATGTATTATGTGTGTATATGTATTTTTTTTGAAAATGTATTATGTGTATATGTATTTTGTGTAGATGTATTATGTGTGAATGTATTTGTATATTAGTCTGCACATAAGTCAACAAATTAAAAAAAAAAAATATTTATTTAAATACCTGTCAGTAGGCACAGATCAACAAAACTCAAGACATCTTAACTTGCATATCAATCACTTTTGAAATCAATACATAGATAAGAACAGCCTGGCTACACGTCACGTCAGACCAAGTCCTGTTTCCGGCGTTTGTTTCTTGCTAGTCTCCTGGCACTCAGGTTTTCAAAACTTTTTCAATGCGCTACCTTCTGGTAGGAATTAGGGGCGGAGAGGGGGGTGGGCGTTGAAGAAAGGAAGAGGAATGAGGGGGGGGGGCGTCGTAGTTTTAAAAAAGGGGGGGGGGAATGGTTTGATTTAATTTTTATTTATTGAAATCAGCGAAGCTTTGAGCCTTGCGAGTTGTTGCGTTTGTGTGTGTGTGTGTATGTGTTGTGTGTGTGTATGAAATACGGCTCATAGAGAATCACGGAATTCAACTCCCCTCCCCCCCCACCCCCGTTCTATATTCTTTAACACACATTGGTATCGATTAAGTTTTCGATATCGTCAAGACGGCATTCAATTAAAGAATTCGTATTTGTATAGACCAGATCGATAGACACGCGATAACACAGCCGTCGAATACATGTGGGTTGATAAAAGAGCAGTTCCTTTATACAGGGCACACTGCCACACACCCCATACACGGCTACATACTCACTTACACACGAATATACCCATATATACAAAAATAAAGTTTGAAATAAAAAAATTGTTGTTGTTTTTTTTTGTTTCATATCTTATTGAAATATTTTGATAATTTCTTTTTTAACGCATCTAATTCTATTTTTTTTTTACTCAAGGGACCAAGGCTTGAATCCTGGTGAAAACTAGGATTTTTAATTTCGGGACCTTTTAGGGCGACCTTTCTCTAGTCCTATAGGACTATTTCAACTTACATCGCCACATCTGTCAAGTACAATATCTTTCCCTTGTTCGATACCAACAAAAAAATTAACTACCAATAATTAACCTTTACATCATCTGCCTAGACCACCACAAAGTCTGAAAGGGAACTTTACTTTTTTTTTGTTTGTTTTTACTTTGTCAGGTACAAGGTACAATTGTACACAATTTCAACTTCATACGAGACTGGGTATGGGAGAAATAGCGTGTACGGCGGATGGTCGTTGTGCTGACCACATGACACCCTCGTTAACCGTGGGCCAATGTCTTTGCTAAAGAGGTGTGGGGGGGGGGAGCTATTATGAAAGGATCTGTTTTATGCAATGTAGTGCAAAGTGACGTAGCAAGTTAGACTTGAGCCTGTCTTCAGAATACGCTCGTGCTCACCGCCCCGCCCCCCCTTTTTCCACGGCTGAGTTGAACAAAAGACAAATTGAGTCCTCCAGTGCGTATCAGTGCACAGACACAAAGGTATTTCAATGCAGGTACACTCCGCTATGTCAGAAATATAATAACAATAAATTCATCAGAGGAGGAATTAGGGAGTGGCGAGTGGGGGGCGACCGTGCCGGGGGGGGGGGGCGATAAAGAGAATCTTTTGCCACCGTCATTCCATCGTAGAAATTATTCGTGTCCCTGATGACCATTTTCAGATCAAGTAGAAGCCTCGCGGTGTTTGCACGAGTAGTCATTGCCGTATACAAGTCACGAATCACGAAAAAAAAAATACAATCAGACAATTATTTAGTGGTAATTAATTAATTTGATTCAAAATAGAAATAATGGGAGATAAATCTTGCAGCATTGAGACAGCTGTGGAAGTACTTGTAACATATATTGTGTTGTTTCCCCTTACAGAGGGACTCTTGTGGTTATTGAACGGAATAGAAAAAAAAAAGTGACGAAACAAATGGTTTGAGGTTTGGGAATTCCCCATTTTGACCCCATCAAGTACACAAGCCTTCATTAGACTGACGTTTCTGAGAAATGTTGGACGTTTAATCTTTACCTTTTTTTTTTTTGGTATCACAGTCATCAGAGCTCCACATGATTAAAATTTGTTAGTGCCATAATGACAGAAGAGGCCATTGGGTTCGTTGGCTTGTATTTCGACGTCGTTGGTAACAATATTCCTGTTACATTTGACTTGCGTTCTGGTTATTCTGTTCATTATTTTCCTCGCCTGCTCCATTTAATTGAGTCCTCAAGGTTGGGACGTTGGATTTTTTTTTTCATCACAACCTCAAGTGTGATAATAAGATGTCATTGTGATCTTGTTCTCTCCTGTTTCTTGCAGAGGCGTAGCTAGGGTGGGTGGGAGAGAGGGGGAGAATTTGAAAATCCCCCCCGGACATCTGCTTGAGGGAGGCCCCCAAAAGATTGTTTTTTTTTACATTAAATTTTATATTTTACGCAAAATGCTTGGGCCCCAAAGAGGTCACGCCACCGTGCCCCTAAAGGATAGAAAATTCCTAGCTACGCTACTGTTTTCTTCTCTGTCATAAATTCTGTTTTTACAAAGTTTATATCAACTCAATCTGTCTTGGATCAAGCGGAAATTTTGCGCAATTATTTTTTTTTTACCAGACAACAAAAGAATCAATAAAAAAAAAATTAACCAATTAGTTAATTAACTACTGGTAATTAATTATTTTGTTTGGTATCTCGAACAAGGGAAAGAAATTGTAATTGACTGAAGTGTTGGTATAAGCGGAATTAGTTCCCCTTTATAGGTCGCTGCTCTAAATTGAAACAAACAATATATAACCGTACAAATTTTCTCTAGTCATAAGTATCTCCTTAGCAGAGTGGTAAGCGTGTCGGCCTGAGGAGTCCTGATCCACGAGTTCGAATTAAGGTGTACATGCTTTTAGAAAAACAATTACGGTAAAAATCCACCCGGAATTCCCTTTCTGACTTACCTCCTACGCCATTTTCCCAGCTTTTCCAGATAAGTGATCGGAATCATAGGATCATAGCATGTTGAGAAAGCTAATAGCATGAAATAGCGCTAAACAAAAACAATTGGTAAATGTATCTACATGTTATGGTATCGTTTGTTGCACACGTTCCACCAGTTGTTAGACAAAAATTTTTTAGACATTTTTAAACTGATGACTTAATGAATAAATCTTAATTATTGTACACAAAATGAAATCAGCGAAGGCTGTTTAGTGCTCGCCAAAGTCGTGAAATTATAGCAGACGTCACTTCTCGGATAGGAACTTATGACTTTTAACAAGCAACATAAAACAATGTTTTTAAAGACTATTCCTCTTTTATGAATCCTATAACTTCTCATCCTAGAGTGATTATTTAAATCTTAATAAGTAATGAATGATAGATTTTAAACGAGCAATAGAAAAAGAATACTTTTTAAAATCAAAGCTTATCTAAGGGAAAGAACCGCTAATTGCTGCAATTTACTGAAAAATTACAGGGTTTAGCTCTGCGATATAAAACAAAATTAATTAATTAGTACTAAATGAATAAATAATTGAATTTCTGGATTGTCATCGACTAAAATAAATTATGCAACATTTCCGCTTGATCCGAGAAAGGAAAGTGGGAGGAAAAACGTGTGAAAAAAAAGGAATCATGGGATTAAATCCATATATACATCCACATCTCTTATAAAGTAGCATTTATTCCCCTTATTTCTATATCAAACAAAATAATGAATCATCAACAATTAATTGATTGTTTTGTTTTATTCATATCTTGTCATGTTCAATGAATAATTGAGCAAAGTTTTAACTTGACCAGAGAACGGGAAACGGGAGAAAACCATGTTCAAAATTTTTTCCAGACAGACAGATAGACAGACAGAGTGAGTTGATAAAAGTTTTGTAAAGATGCAACATTTTTAACCCATTGCCACGAAAATAAAATCCTGGTTAAGCGTATGTATAAATTTACTCGGGAGTATATAAAATTATAATGATAAGCCTATAGACGTAGAAAAAGGCGCAAAAATGTTTCTTCACGTCCATATTTATTTAACTCTTTCTCTCCTAATTGATGATGCCGGCGATGATTGGACTCCATTAAACTAAATTGATTTTTAGATTTTTAAACTTTAATTTGTGTTGTGTATAAAGAGCATGCATCCTCCGTTTGGGACCCCTCAACTCAAGATAACATTAAGAAACTGGAACAGACATAAGATAGAGCAGTGAGATTCATAACAAACAAATATTCACACTTAACAAGAGTAACACCTTTAGTAAAATCACTAAATTTAGAAAGCATTCAGGACAGAAGACTCAAAAGTAAAGTAGCAATTATACATAAAACACTGAACCATAATCTTCAAATAAAAAAACAAAATTTAATAAAATACTCTGAAAGACACAAAGATAAAGGCAGATTCCTCGTCCCATATGCTAGGACACATTTGTACAAATACTCCTTCTTCCCTACTGCTATTAGAGCATGCAATGGGTTGCCTGAGCTAGCCAGGAAAACCAGTGACTTGGCAAAATTTAAGTCATTGGTTAATATGCATGACTAAATGCATGACGCGTAGGACGTATTCATCTTCTTTTTTTAATTAACATCTGTATCATATAAGATAAGATAAGAAAAATTAGCAATAGAAAAAAAGAATACTTTTTAAAAAAAAAAAGCTTATCTAGCGGAAAGAATCGCTAATTACTGCCATTTATCTAAAAACTACAGGCTTTAGCTCTCTTTCTGCTATATAAAACACAATTCATTAATTAGCACTAAATGATTAAGTAATTGGCTATTATTGGCCCAACCAAAGTTAAATAACATTTTAGTTTTATGTTCTTATTTGATTTATCTCTAATCGCACAGATGTACTAGTATTAATCTGGATGTACACATTTAATTACATGACTGATCCATAGTAATAGGTACAATTACACTGCGTATAAGCGTTTTTTTTTTTTTTTTTTAAAGATATATTGCTTTTTTTTTTTGACTTTATTAAGAGCAAGTTAATGTAACTCGATATAGGGGAAATAACCGAGCTACAATCTAATTCAAAAACAGGATAGTGGGAATTAGGTAGGTTTTCTAATATATAAAGTAGAATGTAAGGTGCCTTGCATAGAAATAAAATAGAACTTGGCATAAACATTCGTTATATAATAGCCGTGATCTTAGGATACGCAAAGTTATCATAGAACAAGAAAGTTTACTATATTTAGGTCAATTAGGTATCTTGACATAGATCGTAACCACAATATCCTCATAATTACCATTTATGAAAAAAACAAAAAAAAAACAGACCGAAAAAAAAAAAACACAACCAACGCCGGGTAAAAACATAACTAGTACATTAGCAATGCTCTTTAGCTATCACGACCTGTTCGTCTTTGTCCTCTTGCGATCTTCAATCAATAAGCCAAAATAAACCAAATCTATAAATAGATGGATCAACAAAGACAGTGAACGCGGCGCACACACCTAAGGGCACATGATGCACGCGACATCCCATAATTCTCAGATAATTTGTCTACACCTGGCTCAGGCCAATGCCCTATTACGTCATGCGACCAGGTGAAGAGGTGGACATGAACGCGAGCTGTCCGCCGCTACACGTCTGCACGTTGGTGGGGGGGGGGGAGGCAGGTATCTGGGCGCTAGGGGGTAGTGTGGTGAGTGCAGGTCAAATAAATTGAAAGCTCTGACCTTTTGCATCTGTTTGTGCTACATGGTGAAGTCCGAGATTGAGATAAATATATAAATATAGATGAAGATATAAATATATAGATAGATCATAGAGATAGATAGAGAGATAGGCTACTTATAAAGTATATACTTGTAGAGTCATATAGTCAGTGTGCTCCATTTTACGAACATCCGTCCTTAACGACATTTCAAACTACTATAACTAATATTCTGACCCCCACCAGCTTAAAGTCTACCTATCACATAATAAAATACTCCGAAAGACACAAAGATAAAGGCACATTCCTCGTCCCATATGCTAGAACACATTGTTTACAAATGCTCCTTCTTCCCTAGTGCTATTAGAGCATGGAATGGTTGCCTGAGGCTAGCCAGGAAAACCAGTGACTTGGCAGAATTTAAGTCATTGGTTAATATGCATGACTGAATGCATGACGCGTAGAACGTAATCATCTTCTTTTTTTTTGAAGTAACGTCTGTATTATATAAGATAAGATAAGATAAGATAAGATATCACAGCTTTAAGTCTACACTTTCCAGTTTTAATTCTACCCTTCCGAGCTTTAAGTCTACCCATCACAGCTTTAAGTCTAAACTCCCAGCTTTACGTCTACCCTTTCCAGCTTTGAGTCTACCCTTCACAGCTTTAAGTCTACCAATCACAGCTTTAAGTCTACCCATCCCAGCTTTAAGTCTAAACTCCCAGCTTTACGTCTACCCTTTCCAGCTTTGAGTCTACCCTTCACAGCTTTAAGTCTACCAATCCCAGCTTTAAGTCTACCCATCTCAGCTTTGAGTCTACCCATCCCAGCTTTAAGTCTACCCATCTCAGCTTTAAGTCTACCCATCACAGCTTTGAGTCTACCCATCCCAGCTTTAAGTCTACCCATCCCAGCTTTGAGTCTACCCTTCCGAGCATTAAGTCTACCCATAACAGCTTTGAGTCTACTCATCCCAGCTTTGAGTCTACCCTTCACAGCTTTAAGTCTACCAATCCCAGCTTTAAGTCTACCCATCACAGCTTTAAGTCTACCCATCCCAGCTTTACGTCTTCCCTTCCCAGCTTTGAGTCTACCCATCCCAGCTTTGAGTCTACCCTTCACAGCTTTTAGTCTAAACTCCCAGCTTTACGTCTACCCTCCCAGCTTTGAGTCTACCCATCCCAGCTTTGAGTCTACCCTTCACAGCTTTAAGTCTACCCATCCCAGCTTTAAGTCTACCCATCACAGCTTAAAGTCTACCCATCCCAGCTTTAAGTCTACTCATCCCAGCTTTGAGTCTACCCTTCCGAGCTTTAAGTCTACCCATCCCAGCTTTGAGTCTACCCTTCACAGCTTTAAGTCTACCCATCACAGCTTTAAGCCTACCCATCCCAGCTTTAAGTCTACCCATCCCGGCTTTAGGTCTAAACTCCCACCTTTAAGTCTACCCTTTCCAGCTTTGAGTGTTTGTAGTGCGGTCTTGCCACCGTATGTCCATGATGGAGCGCCAGCGTCTTTGGTGGAAGCGCTCAAGAAATCTGAGTTATTTTCTGTATAGTGTCCATGTCTCAGAGCCAAATAGAAGGGTTGAGAGAACCAACGGAGGAAATAATGGTTGATTTAAAAACAACTTTTTGTTTTTTAAATGGCTGAAGGCGCGGCTTAAGTCTTAATGTTGAACCAAAGTAAAGGATGACTGGACATACAGACTTGCGTTCTTAAAACGTGTTGGTAAGACTGTTGGTACCAGACAATGTTCCTGGAACAAATTTTAAACCATTCATCATCATTATCAAACTCCATTTGAGTGAGGGCTTGAGATGGCTTAAATCATCTCTTGCAAAAGCAAGATGGCTGCCAGGTCTTGCGGTTTGCGCGCCGGACTGTCGTTCAAATTTATCGATGGTCCCGGGTTCAAACCCTGCCCGCTCCCATCCCCCGTCGTTCTGTTCTAGGTTTGGACTAGGAAGTAATTATCTTCAACTCTGAAGGAACATCAGAAACATGTAAAACATTAAACAAAACGAGCCTAGGACAGAAACCCTGTTGTCTTGGTATCCCTGAAAATCTTATTTTTGTTATTTCTGAAGCTAGGCCTTTGAAATTTGTTATGGTAACATATAATGATATTCTAAAATAAATAATGCTAAAAAAAAGTTTTTTGAATGACGGTTGCCATGGTAACGGCGGCCATATTGTTTATTGTATACAAATTAAAAGTCTGAATTTTGTAAAAACTATTGATCAGAAATACATGAAATTGAATTAAAAGATAAGAAAAAAGGATTCTCTAAATTGATACAACGTCAGAATTAAAGATTTAAGTATGTTAAATTTTTTACAAATTTTTGAATTTTTAGTATTTTTTAGACCTAAAAAAACAGGATAAATATTAATTAAAAATTCTTTTTATAAAAAAGTAAATAAAATATTGAAAAAAAATCTTTGTACGAGTAAAGTTAATGATGTCCTTAAGAAGTGTTTCAAATTTCATCAAAATCGTTCAAGTAGTTTAGGAGAAATTCTTAGTAAAGCACAATGACATGTGCAAAAACTAACATTTTGAGAAAAATGAGTTTAAAGTATAAATTTTATTAAGATTTTGTCTCATAGACCTTACAAAAACATTTTAAAAACATGTTTTAGACACAGATTTAAGCAATAAAAATGATTGTAATGTAAATAAAAATGATTGATCTACTTAATTATGTTATTAGTTAAAAATCGATATCCTAGACCTAAAACTCAATTTTCTCTAGGGATACCTCCCCTTAATCATTACAAAGTTCTAGTACATAAAAAAACAAGAAAAGTAAACCATAATTTACAAATAGAAAAACAAAACCTAATAAAATACTCAGAAAGACACAAAGATAGAGGCACATTTCTTATTTCTTATGCTAGAACACATTTATACAAGTACTCCTTCTTTCCTAGTGCCATAAGAGCATGGAATGAGGGTTGCCTAAATCAGCCAGGAAAACCAACGACATGGCAGAGTCATTGATTAACATGCATGACCAGATCAACACATGAAATGCGTAGGTCGTAATTATCTTCTTTTTTTTTAAAGTAATATATAAGATAAATTGTAATTATTATAATTTTGGTATTAGTATACGACACTAGAAACGCTAAATTAGGTTTCTCTTATATTTTCAGAATATGCAGAAAAAAATGCAGATTACAAATATGTAATTTGATTTCCTCGGAGATAAATAGTTTTTAAAATATATATTTTTTAAGTTTTATTTCTTACTACCATATATTGTCATTGGAAATACGCCATTTTGGTTTTAAGGCTTAGTACTAGACTATCTCCCTTGAATTACTTGCCAACTTTTTTCTGTTGCTGTTTTGTCTTTCTTTCTAGCAGCTATTAGATCTAATATTAAAATTCATTTAAAATGCAAACAATCTTTTTTACTTTGAAAAATAACTAAAAATCGAAATTAAAATCATGTAGTTAAAGTAATAACAACAGACAAAAAAATTAATAGAAAAATAAAAAAAATAACTCTAAGCCTAACAAAATATCTTTTATTGGCAAAATAAAAGTAATTAAATAAATAGATACCGGTACCCTGACTTTAAATACATGAAAATAATGGACATAAAAATTGTTATTTAATGATGAAATTAATGACATGCAAAAGAAAAATGTGGTATCTTTTAAAAAATGGGTATATTTCTATGTATTTTTATGTAATAAAATACAAAGGCAAGAAAAAAAAATCAAATAGCCAAATAGATCTAATCTGAATATATTGTAAGATGAAATATTAATCAACACTTAAAAATTTAGGCTAAATCATCATACTCCAAGCAGTGGATTTGGCAAAAAAAACGGTTACATGTAGCCTCTTGTGGTACAACCACATCAAAGTGATTACCATTTGTATGCAATAGTGTTATGTTGCAGCATATATGGTTGTCTGTGTGAGATAGTATGTATGTGTTTGCATCATGAAATAAAGGTTTTAATAATAGCCATGAGTATTTGGTTTTGTTGTGGTTTGGTGAGAATGTATAGATGTCTCTTTGCAGTAGTGTAGCAGCTGCAAGCATTTCTGCAGATTTGTCCCATGTTTTTTCATCAGCTCCATATGCTGCTGTTAAAAAAAATATGGTAGCTATAAGTACAAGTTCTTTATCCTTCTCTTATTATGTACGGTAACTTATAATCATATTGAATGAAAAACAATGCACAATATAAGAACAAGCAATATCTACAACAAGGTAGAGAAAGTAATGATAGGCTTGAAGAGTGGAAGGGAACTGCTTTTATAACAGATTCGGGAAATGTTACAATGGCATCACAGTTAGTAACCTTGTGATTGGCTCCAAATAGGGATGGGGCGATGAAAATCAAAGGCTTTATCAAATCTCTTTAATGAGATGAAAGAGCTTCAAGATAAAAATACTATGTCACTACTTCTGTGGACCAAATAGGGGAGAGGGACTAGACTCTATGACAATCAGAGTGTATTTGTCATACGTAACTACTTCTTGATGTAACTACTTATAGACTGCCGGCCAACACGATATGATCCAACCACCGATATGATCCAACCACCGATATGATCCAACCACCGATATGATCCAACCACCGATATGATCCAACCACCGATATGATCCAACCACCGATATGATCCAACCACGGGAGTTTTTGTCGTACATAACTATCTGTAGAAGCTGGCCGACATTCTAGGATACAACCAAGAGAGTTTTGATCGTGACATCGTTTATGTTGCGTCACGTTTCAGTCTTAGTCTCATCCGACGTAGACCTCAGTTGAACTGCATGTCAGTGAAACGAACCGACAAAGAAAGCGAAGAAGGATAAATTTTGACCAAGTAAAACACCGTACCTTGCCCTTCTCCCTTTATGAGCATACCAGCGATCCTAGCAGTAGATGACCTAATATGACCACGGCGCAGCGAAGCTCCGAGCAGAGGAAGGTGATTACATCACACCTAGTTCTGCCGTAAAGACAAAGATCGCGTGTGACGGCCGGCGCAGCGAGGGTTTAAAGGTACGTAAGAATAAATGGAGACAATCGCCACCTGTACGGTACGGCGGGAGAGAAAAACTTGATTTGGACTCCGTAACGGAATGTAATACATGGGCGCTAGTGGATCCATGTGAAGAGAAGGGTTGGTAGGTGGAGTCGCTACCCCCCCCCACACACACACACAACTACACATCTTAAACAAATTTAGTGTAATAGGTGAGGAGTTGTTTTTTTTTTAATGAACTCCGAAAGTAAAGATGCATAAATTATCTAAATAGTAGTGTATATGCTTCTTACCTGTTTCTTTATACATTGGCTTTTGTTCCCCACTCTACGCAAAGTAAATTTCAGATTGTGAAACATGATAGTTTAACAGGTGCTACGTAACGTTTAACAAAGACGTTCGTGATCTAGTTACACTCGACCTATCCTCCCTCCAAGAGAAGTGGAGCCAGATGTAGTGGTAAGAGTTATAAACACAGACATTAGTCCTATCTGATCATAAAACACACGCCAAAAAATCTCTGGTAGACAGTAGACTCCACTCAGAAGACCTTACGGCGAAAGAGAAAGAGACAATGATCTGTGTCAGCTTCATAAAATTCTTTCTCTTCGTGGTGTGATTTTACGAAAATAGAGAGCGCTCAAAATTCGTTAGAAATGTATAGATCTAACTGTAGTCTTAATCATCAACAGATAAACATAAAAGTATTATTTCTTATAGTAATAAGTTTCCCGTACTAGATCTACATCATTTATTGTCATTGCTCTAAAAAGATCACTAAGTCATAATGCATAATTTTGTTCAAAAAAAAAATAAAAATTAAACATAACATGTATATATAGATGCGTGTTTCATTTCATTTAATTCATGCATATTTGTTTTTTTTATTTTATCATTATTTCGCTTTGCTTGGTGAGTTAATATATTAATTATAGATCTAATTGTTAACATATATTTTTTAATTAATAATTTCATAAGTAGAAAAAAAGAAGAAACAACAAGTTCATCAATTTATTATTAACATTTTATTTAGACCTTCATTTCAGTAAATACACTTAAAAAATCATAAGTTGACAGCATAAGAACAAAAACTCTCTTTAAAAAAAGTTATTGAAAGTTCAATATAGGTAAGGGAGATAAATATTGTTAACAAACAACACGGTGGTCGGCAAAGGTATCTGCGTATCTAAACTATTACCACAATTTTAATAATATTAAACAATTTAAAAAAAAAACGAATTTTAAATAGCAGCTTCCTTTTAAATAATGCTAGCGTTCAAATTTATTATAACTATTTCTAAAAAGATGAAAAAAAAGTTTAATTACTAAAATGTAAGTTAGCTGTAACATAACAAATTCTTTTCTCTGATCTCCTTGATATTTTTTTTTTTGTCTCGGCCACTTAGAAACTCTCGGAGAAAACATTTTGGAAATAAGAGAGCTAATAATGTTACGTAATTTCTATATATAAAAAAAGGAAAAAAATGTGTCTGACCTATATATCACAATATTTATATTTTTTTTTTTTGCTTAGTGACCAGTTTTCAAAACATTGAAATAGTTTAGGGTTACGATCATCACACAGCTCTCGGTGGCGTCATTTCTATATTGCTACAAGTCGGTCAAAGCGAACTTTATCCAAGATTACGTGTCCGCATTGACGTGAAGAAAAAAAAAAAACAAGCAGGGGAGGTAAATGAAAACAGTTTCATGTATATACATTCACTTTGTTTTCGCTTTGACATTGTGCATTGTTGTTTGTGGTCACTATTTTTTAAATAATATTTTTAGACAACATTGTCTTTTGTAAGTTTGTAAGTCAACATGGTTAAATTATCAAGACTTTCTACACATACGTTAAAATTTACAGATGACCATTAGGGTGATTAACAATACCTCAATATATTTCCATATAGATATGACGTTTTGGGAATATCAGGCACCAAACAGATATCATCGAACCACATATATATATATATTATATATATATATATATGTATATATGAACAAAATTAGCTTAGTGTATTATAATAAATTAATAATATATAAATATATGTAGGCAATGCCTTTAGGCGAATGTATAATAATAATTGTGCACTTCCTTCAAATGTATGCATAGACATGGTCACCTCTTCCTTGACATACATTTTAATATCCAATATAATGAGGCGAACCATTTACGTAAATGCAGACCATAGGGAGTAAATATACAAAGAAATGAATTGCTTCCATTTAGTCGCTTACAAATCATGACTCAATTTAAATAAAACTCACGATACACTAGACCAGCGTTTCCCAAACTGTGTTCCGCGGAACCCAAGTGTTCGTCAGACCTGAATAGGTGTTCCACAAACTACTGAAATATAGTAGGTCACCACGTGAATTAACCTCTTTTTAAAAAAAAGTTAGCAAAGTGTTCCTCTAAGTCTAAATACTCAGAATGTGCGAAGTGTTCCGTTGAAGAAAAAGCTTGGGAACCACTGAACTAGACGATGTTGACTTCAAATTGAACACTAATGGTTCCAGCTAGTAAAAAGAAATATTGAACTATGAACAGAGGAGGTTAGAACATTTGAAGCGTGGTCGAGAGGCTAAGTGCACTTGAACTTGGCTCGGCTTGGCTACCTAGAAGGGGGCTCGAGGTACCCGACTCGGGCAGAGTTGTGTTTACTGAGCGCCTAAAAGGCAGCACGGAAAACTAACTCCTAGATACCCCCTCCCCCCCCCCCCCCAACCGGTCCACAAATGAGATTGGACCAAAAGCGCTCTGAGCATGCTATAAGCATGAAAGTAGCGCTATATAAAAGCTATAATAATAATTTGATCCTGCAGTGTTGAGAAGAGCACACACACACAAAATGTATTACATTACTTTAAACAAAAAAAAAAAAAACATAGCTTATCAACACCGAAAAGCTAGCTATTTATATATTTTTTTTCCTGCTTTATATCTCGAATAGCGTTCTCTTCCATTCCAGCCTGACATTTCACCTTTCTCACTATGATTTAGCGTGCATTACCATACAATGTATTACAGAGTTTCATGCATGGAGACTAAGCCACTAAGCTTTTGGTGAATCCGCTGTAAACAATACGGAAGTACCGATAAACGAAGCATTTTAAGAAATCGTACTTTTTTCCTTTTTTAATGATATTGTTAAACTCTCGCTTTTAGCAAAAAAAAAAATGTATTATTTTGGTCAGCAATATTGTTTACTTTGTCTGGTGGGCAATATTGATTACTTTGTCTGGTCGGCAATATTGTTTACTTTGTCTGGTTGGCAATATTGTTTACTTTGTCTGGTTGGCAATATTGTTTACTTTGTCTGGTTGGCAATATTGTTTACTTTGTCTGGTCGTCAATATTGTTTACTTTGTCTGGTCGGCAATATTGTTTACTTTGTCTGGTCGGCAATATTGTTTACTTTGTCTGGTTGGCAATATTGTTTACTTTGTCTGGTTGGCAATATTGTTTATTTTGTCTGGTCGGCAATATTGTTTACTTTGTCTGGTTGGCAATATTGTTTACTTTGTCTGGTTGGCAATATTGTTTACTTTGTCTGGTTGGCAATATTGTTTACTTTGTCTGGTCGGCAATAATTGTTTACTTTGTCTGGTCGGCAATATTGTTTACTTTGTCTGGTTGGCAATATTGTTTACTTTGTCTGGTTGGCAATATTGTTTACTTTGTCTGGTCGGCAATATTGTTTACTTTGTCTATTTCATTCTAAATCTCTCGCCATCTTCCTCTTTTTTAAATTACAAATGTAATATCAACTCACTCTGTCTGTCTGTCTTGTCTGTCTGTCTGTCTTGTCTTGTCTGTCTGTCTGTCTGTCTTGTCTTGTCTTGTCTTGTCTGTCTTGTCTTGTCTTATCTTGTTTTGTCTTGTATTGTCTGTCTGTCTGTCCTGTCTGTCCTGTCTGTCTGTCTGTCTCTCTGTCTGTCTGATAAAAAAGTGTGTACACATTATCTCTCTCACACCCATTCTCGGATCAAGTTGAAAATTCACACATTGACATAGACAAAACATGAATCAATAAAAAAAAAAACCAATCAGACCATTAATTACTGGTAATTAATTATTTTGTTTAATAGCAACAATGGAAACTAATCCTTGAGCATTCTCAGGTATGGCTAAATTTGTTGGGTTTATTCCCCTTCTATATAATTCTTGCATTTCTCTATATCTCTTTCTCTTCCTTTTCTCTCGTACTGAAACATAGTGCTTAAGGAACGTAAACATGTAAACTAAGGCGAGATCGCTGTGTTTAAATTTTAGCATAAAAATCCTCCACTAACATACCCAGAAACAGATGGCCGTAACAGCATCTGCCCTATAGATCGCAAAGTCTGAAAGGGGCTTACTTTATTCTTCTCTTTTGTCTATCACACCCAGAGACATCTACATCTGCTAGACAAAACTGCGCCTGTCAGAGGGCGGCACTGCTGCAGACCTGAGACATCACCAGAAAATAGAACACTGTTAAAGGGACTACCATATTTGTTTCCCTCTAACGAATCTCGACTGCGGCATAGCCAGAGAATGAATATTAGTTCGCTGTTAACATAATAATAATAATAATAATAATAGACATTAACTTCTGTTTTCTTTTAATACTATCTGAAATTGAGTCCATCTTTGAAATTCTTTATATCTTTGTAATTCTTTAATTCAATAAAAATAGAAGATCGTAAATGCATATAAACAATTTAAAAAAAACAAACTTGTATTATCTCCCATTTTTATGTGTAACTCTTGTGCATTTAAAATTAATAAAAAAAAAAATAAAATGTGAGAGGCGAACCCGTGTATTATTACAATCCACTTGACAACACGTGGCGCCGCCACCAGGAATTTCACACTACTGACAAACTGACCTGCACATAATAACTTCTTTTTGATGTACCTGCCACATTGCACTCTGTTTTAAAAAAAAAAAAAGCGCCGAGTATTTTTTTGAGTGATTAGGAAATTCAAGTGAAAAAGTGCAAGGGGAGGGGGGGGGAGATCATCATGTGAACCCTTCCCTTCCTAATTGCTAGCTGCGCCCCTGGGCATACCACAAGAACAATACGTAATGCGGTATTAAAGTGCGACTTCAAAGCGAGGCTTAACTATTGCAATGCAGGTTGTTTTTTGTTTTTTTTCATAACTGGGAAAGCATAATTACATTTTGGCTGTTTGAGCGGAAAAGGGGCGCCACCTCCCCAAACGTTCCCATCAATCCAAAAGCTCATCGGGGTTAGGTCCCTTTGGAATAATGTTTTTTGTCCGGAAAACTGAAAAATTCAATTTTAAATGCGCTAAATTAACCGGTTCATTGGGGAAGAACAACAGTATAAAAATGACAACAGACTGGACTTATATATCGGACCCTTCTATACGGATCTGAGACATGGACACTTTACAGAAAGCAACTAAGACTACTTGAGCGCTTCCACCATAGATGCTTGCGCTCCATCATGGACATACGATGGCAAGACAGCACTACAAACTGCGGTGTCTTTGCGAACGCCGGTATGGACAGTATAGAGGGACTTCTCATGGTCCGACAGTTACGCTGGGCAGGGCACGTATCCCGTATGGGAGACGAACGTATGCCAAAGGCAGTCTTTTTTGGTGAGCTAAAAGTTGGTCGACGTAACAGAGGCACCCCACGGAAACGCTTCAAAGACCAGCTTAGGCGCCAACTTGCCTTAGCTGACATAGAAGAGAGCACCTGGTTGCATGCGGCCTCAGAACGAGACAGCTGGAGGTCACTCACAAAGGCCGCGGGATACACATTTGAGACCAAAAGAAAATCCGCTGCCGAGGACAGACGCAGACGACGAAAAGAAAATCTAAATCGACCACCTGCGGACAATAGTTATGCTTGCCTTGGATGTGGCAAAATATGTAGGTCACAGATGGGGCTGCGCAGCCACAGGAAATACTGTATTTCTCATTAATCTTCGGACTCGAAGACAAGCCTTATTATTATTATATATCGGAGACCCTGCTGGACCAAAGTAATGACACAAGATGTTTGTTTTTGTTGGTTTGTTAAATGTTTTACATGTTTCGGATGTTCCTTCAGAGTTGAAGATAGTTTACTTCCTAGTCCAAACCTCCCGCAGGACGACCGGGGATGGGAGCGGGCAGGATTTGAACCCTCGACCATCGATAAATCCGAACGACAGTCCAGCGCGCAAACCTCACGACCAGGCAGCCACAAGACCTTCATTAGCCACAACAAAGCGAACACGAATAATGTAGTAAAATACTTATTTAAAAAAAATCAATACCTCATTAATACAACTTATAGAGCAATTATTTTCTGTTTGATTTAAAAAAAATTTACCCCGCTCTCCCCTCCTCCAAGAAAAAATTCAGGATTTAGCGAATGTATAGATCTACTACATTTTATAATAGCCCAATGATAGGCCTTTAGATCTAGACCATAGACATATGATCTAGACTTAGATGATGCGCAAAATGTTCCTTAACATTGATTTATTAATTGCTTAAAGGAATGCGGAAATACCCGATGACACATAGTCCGTTCAAGATAAACATATTTCGAGTTCTCTAGCCAACTTTCGATTTAATTCCTTGTATAATTAAGAAAAATTATAACGGTCAAACTAGAGTTTCCCCGGTGTGGTAACCGAGCTAGTAATACTTTTCTCAACGATATACATCAACCGTATAGTTTCTGTGAAAATCGTTAGAGCCGTGTTTGAGATCCGTGTCCAGCTTCCACCCTAGGTTCACCCAAAAGGTTCCACGAAGCTACGAGATAGAGCTATTGTAAAAAGATAGACAAGGTAGTCAAGGAATACACAATAGTCAGGATTTCCCTATTGCACTTTTCTAATGGAAAATAAGGAAAGGTTCCACATAGCTGTAGCTGTGGTCAGTTTTTACAGCTGTAATGCAGTATCTAATGTCTTCTTAATTCCACCAATTAAAATAAATTGCTTCTCTTTAAAGGACTAGAGGCATTTTCTCTTCTGTAAACTAGGCCGCCCTATTCACCTCACACTGAAAGTGACCCAACCACTAATTAAAAACCTTTGTGATCTACATAACCCAAACAAAGGTAATCAGTTTTAATTATTTACTACAGGGCTCATCGCCCAAGGGAAGGTAACCAAACAGCTGGGTCCCTGAACTAGGATGCAATTAAACTGATGAGGTTTTTCTTAAACTTTTGGTATACACTTTTAAGTTAAGTCCAGAATGTTGACCTACTCCCTGGAGCCAGATGCCCATATTGCAGTTTCCACCTGACCCCAGTCGCTCTACACGTACCAGCCATAAAAGAAACATTTCGTTGATAATGTCCTGCTGTTTATGCAGGTACGCTGACACCAACTTTAAACTGAATCGTTTGAAATACTTTAAAAAAAAAAAAAAAATTAAAAAAAAAAAAAAAGATCATATAAAAATAGAAATCACTATGCATACAAAAAGAGTCTACAAAAACATCTTAGTCGTTAACCATTGGCTAAAGAAATAATTGAACTTAAAATCGCAAGGTCTGAAAGGGCAATCTTACTTACATCCTACTTTAATCCAAAAATAGCGATCAGGTTCACGATGACATTGTGACCATTGAAAAAAAACATCTCAGAGAATACCTAAGAACCTTCTACAAGGAACAGTACCAGGAAAAAGAAGAGGAGGCATGCACATGAAGTGATAGGAATACATCGAAAGATACTCTCAGCCTGGCAAACGAGAGAAACGAAAAAAAGGGAGAGGATAAACAGATCATGTCCAAACAACTAAAGGACAGGTGAAGGTGATGCTTAAGCTGTATATGCCTTTAAATGTTTCGGATGTTCCTTTATATCAGTGATTCCCAAAGGGTCTATATAGACCCGCAGGGGTCTACGAAGACTTCCAAGGGGTCTATGAAAATGTAAAAAAATAAATTGGGGGTCTATGAGATGTCCACGGGGGTCTACGATAATAGATGACATTTAAACAGGTCGTGGCTTAAAATAATTTTTACAACCCATTCATGTAATTCTTTCATACACTAATATATGATTTGTACCTTAGTTAATCTTTTAAATGTTTATCCTGCTATTCAAACAAAAAAATTGTTCTATTTAATCTCTTATTCGAATCCTAAAGAGAAAAAAAACATTTCCGTAAATAATTTCTATATCTTAATGTGTAGCTTTAAAAAACCTTTTCACTCTTCACCTCACTACAGTTAGAAATTAGTTATTGAAAACATGTTGATGAATTTGCAATAATGTGAAAGTTAGGCAGGGGGTCTACCGAAAACCAGAAAACATTCCTCGTTTCATTTGCTAGGACAAATGTGTACAAATACTCCTTCTTCCCTAGTTCTATTAGAGCATGGAATGGGTTGCCTGAGTTAGCCAGGAAAACCAGTGACTTGGTTAATATGCATGACTGAATGCATGACGCGTAGGACGAAATCATCTTCTTTTTTGAAGTAACGTCTGTATTATATAAGATAAGAACTTTTGAAGGGGTCTATGAGACAAAAAAATATGGGAACCACTGCTTTATATCATAACGAACACAAATTTTAGATCCTAGCCCTAACCCCCCGCAGGACGACATGGAACGGCAGCGGGCAGGGTATGAACCGTGACCTCCGTGACTGTCGAAGGCGCCGTATGAACCCGGGACTATCGAGACCATCCGAACAGCCTAGATCGCATACCACACGGCCAGGTAGAAATCCATAATTAAAATGTTAACTAGTCGTACTTTTTAAATTAAAAATCGATTGTATACTGCCGATTATTTATTGACAAAGTTACATCACCAACTATTGTCGTTTAGCGACCTAAGTGAAAGTTAAACAACTTGAAATCAATGTACAAAGTGATTCACAGAGTCAAACTTGTCTCTAAAACTCTTAGGCAGCTATGTACCAAACCAATGACCCCTGGTATACGACAGTGATGAAGTAGCCATATGATCTGGACTGTCAACCTAGTCTCATGTGAAAGACTCGGCGATCAACTCTCATGTTCTTTATTTTCCGGTTTCTTGAGGTGAATTGATGACAGACAACTTGGTTACGACATAGTAAATGGATGACATAGTGCACAGTTTTCCGATATGTTTAAAATAAAGACATAGTGCACAGTTTTCCGATATGTTTAAAATAAAGACATAGTGCACAGTTTTCCGATATGTTTAAAATAAAGACATAGTGCACAGTTTTCCTATATGTGTAAATTAATGCCATAGTGCATAGTATTCCTATTTCTTTGAGCTGATGACATTGTGCATAGTGCACAGTTTTCCGATGTGTGTAAGTGTAATAGTAGGCTAGTAGACACTAACAAACACTTTCTTGTATGTTAGATCGTCTATATATGGGAAGCGTGGTCGAGAGGCTAAGTGCGCTTGAACTTTGCTTGGCTTGGCTTGAAGGGGGCTCGAGGTTCGACACCCAACTCGGGCAGAGTTGTGTTTACTGAGCGCCTAAAGGCAGCACGGAAAACCAACTCCTAGATACCCCCCCCCCCCCAACTGGTCCACATATGAGATTGGACCAAAAGCGCCCTGAGCATGCTATAAGCATGAAAGTAGCGCTATATAAAAGCTATATATATATATATATATATATAGCCTAATAGGAATTTAATTACCCCCCTATCAGTTAATTAGCACATTCTTTCGACATGTGGGTTACTGGGTTACAATAACGAGACGGACCTGACAAAATCTTTACTATCACAGTAAGCCTATGGTATATCTGTAAATACAGCTCACAATGCTACTGTTTGGATTAAGACCATTTTATGACTCTGACGACACAATAAATTGATGGCGGTGCATATTTTTTCCGATATGTGTAATGACATAGTGCACAGTTTTCCTATCTGTGTAAATTAATGACACAGTGCATAGTTTTTCTATTTCTTTAAGCTGGTGACATGGTGCACAGTTTTCCCACTTATCAGTAAATACGGCTCGCTCACAATGCTACTGTTCGGATACAGACCATTTTATGACCCAGTGAAGAGTAACCCACGCTCTGACGACACAGTCGCCATTACAATCCTGTGCTGAGTCACGTGGCCCATGTTTCTGTCCAAGTTTCCGGTTATCGACAACCCTCAGTGTTTTTTATATCTTTTTATTTCGTAACTGCGCCTTGACCTAAAAGGTTTTAGAACTAAATTTGTTTCAAAGAAAACTAAAAGTCTCCAACAATTAATGGCCGGGAAGTCAGCCTCAAATAGAATCCCGACATTTTTTGTTTCATGATAGAATGTGTTTATCTTCCGGCCAGATTAAAGAAATTCAACAAGCGAGAACTCTTAAAAACCGGGACCACGTAGATTCAGCGGTTCTCAACCTTTTTTGCTCGGCGACCCCTTATTATAATCCCCTACTCTGCCGCGACTCCACCCACACAGCAATAGAAGAATAGACAATAACAATCCATATTTTCGATGGTCTTAGGCGACCCCTGGCAAATCGTCAATCGACCCCCAAGAGGTCTCGACCAACAGTTTGAGAACCCCTGACTTAGATGGTCCGTCTTCAAAAACCGGAGCCACTAAGATAGACTGGATGACAAGGCCTGTTTAAACTGAACTTTTCCTGTCCTAAATGCACATTATTTGTGGCAATTTGTGCTAAACATAAAAGTAATCAGATGAGATTCATATCATTAGAGTAACAGTTTTAGTCAAACCACTAAATTTAGAAACCATTCAGGAGAGAAGACTTAAAAGTAAAGTAGCAATTATACATAAAACATTAACCCATAATCTTCAAATACAAAAACAGAACCTAATGAAAGATAAAGGCACATTCCTCGTTAAATATGCTAGGACAAATTTGTACAAATACTCCTTCTTCCTTAGTGCTATTAGAGCATGGAACGGGTTGCCTGAGTCAGCCAGGAAAGCCAATGACTTGACAGAATTTAAAGGGAAATTCCAATGGTTTTTCAAATTGTAAAATGTTTGTAAAATGTTTTACATGTTTCGGATGTTCCTTCAGAGTTGAAGATAATTACTTCCTAGTCCAAACCTCCCGCAGGACGACGGGGGATGGGAGCGGGCAGGGTTTGAACCCGGGACCATCGATAAATCTGAACGACAGTCCAGCGTGACATATTTAAACTCTGCATAAAAAGTTGTAACAGTAAACATTTTTCCATTTTTTATTTAAATGCTTAGAAACATTTATATTTAATAAATTAGACAGTAAATTCTTGACATCTCAAAAAAAAAAAAAAACGGGGTTGTTTGATATTTTGTTTTTAGGTTAGGCATACGTCACTTCCCTCATCAATACTGAAAGGGAAACTAGATGTGACCAATCGTATCGCTTCATTCTTACAGTAGCTGTTAGGCTGTAAGTCTTAGTGACGGCCTAGTCCATCGCTATGGTACAGTTATAGATAGATAGATAGATTTAAAAGCATTCGGACAACCAAATCGAAAAAAAAAAAGTAACATTTTCATCTATGCCCCTCCCTGTCCCAAGAAGTAAATAGATCGCAGGTCTGACTGATTTGAACAAACTGTTCAGTGTAAGGCTAGTCTAGACTACGTCATGACAAGACAACCAAGCGATAGTGTTTGTTGTGTGTTGAGTGGTCAGGCGAGAAGATACACACTGTCCTGGTTAGTCAAGCATGTAAATCTCCTTTAACACGCATTTTTTTCTTTGCTCACAAAATCTAGATCTAACTGCATAGACGAAGATATATTTCTTTTACGAGAATGTAAACGTTACTGCAATGGTTTTCCGTTATACAGTAAATCAATAGATTAAATTAATAGGCATGTGTGACGTCATACAGAAACCCGGTGAAAGTCTGACCATTTTGGATGCGCGGGAAAATTATGTCAGAAAAACATCTATTACTAAGTTATTATTGCAAATAAAAACAAAATAATAATATATTCATTATCTGTAAATCAAAACACATATTATATAAAAACAAGATTACAAAGAGAGTTTGTGTTACACAAACTCAGAGGCGGCCCCCGTCGAAGTCGGATCCCTGTCGGATCTGCATATTCGCAAATAATATTCAAGAGGTGATTTAATTTTGATGTAAAATGTTTTACATGTTTCGGATGTTCCTTCAGAGTTGAAGATAATTACTTCCTAGTCCAAACCTCCCGCAGGACGACGGGGGATGGGAGCGGGCAGGGTTTGAACTCTGGACCATCCATAAATCTGAACGACAGTCCAGCGCGCAAACCGCAAGACCAGGCAGCCATCCGATGGTCAAAAGTAATAATGTTTCAAAGATTCATTTGCCGTAAATTTAAATTAAATAAAAAATAGTAGATTAGTTTTAGTATATTAAAACATTACAATATTGATCAAAACGTTTGGAAATGAAAATCTACACTTTTTTTTTACACTTTAAGTTTAGAAATTGAAATTCTACATCTTAATCTAGTCTATTTTAGTCTAAACTAGATCTAGAAATTCTAGATATAGACTCTAAAATAATTTTAATTAGAATATAAATCCAGATCTAGATATACTGTAATAAAAATCTAGATCTAGTTTTAAAAATCTAGATTAGATCTAATTCAAGATATCATTCCTTTTTTAAACGAGAGTCACATAACGAGGCTTAATAAACATTACTATATCGAGTTCTTTTTTCATTTCATTTGAAGAATTAATTCCATATAACGTCAGAGGAAAAAAAAAACACTACGTCACACGGCCTAGCTAGACTAAAAATCGCCTTCATCGATACGAGACATTTATCGAGTGTTCATAGACATTGGTGCACCGAGTGCGTTCTTTAAGCATTTCAATTAAAGAATTCATTCCATATGACGTCAAAGGAAAAAAAAAACACTACGTCACACGGCCTAGCTAGAATAAAAATCGCCTTCATCATTACGAGCCATTTATCGAGTGTTCATAGACATTGGTGCACCGAGTGCGTTCTTTTAACATTTCTTTTAAAGAATTCATTTCATATGACGTCAAAGGAAAAAAAAACACTACGTCACACGGCCTAGCTAGAATAAAAATCACCTTCATCATTACGAGCCATTTATCGAGTGTTCATAGACATTGGTGCACCGAGTGCGTTCTTTTAACATTACATTTAAAGAGTCCATTCATATGACGTCAAAGAAAAAAAATCCCATTACCTCACAATAGGCTAGTACCGGTACCATAAAAAAAATGTCTTTATTTACACGAGATATTTAACGAGGGTTCATAGACATTGGTGCACTGAGTTGTAATAGAATTTATTTAAAAAGGATCAAAGCCGCATTGTTTTCGCGTTTTGTCTGTCAGTCGGTCTGTCCGTCATCTTGATATAAAAAAAAAACAACTACTAAAAGTTATTAAAAATTGATTAACCTTTATTCTACGTTTCAAAACATCGCAATAATTTTTAGGTATGAACAAAATTGAAAAGTTTATATAATAAATTGTTCCGGATGTTTGTATAAATACTAAAAGAAAAAGAGAATTTCAGATAAATGTAATACCGTTAATTAAATTTTTTGGATGGTCTCGTATAAAAATTAGATGTACTACAGCCATGTGGAGAGATTTTCATACCTTACTTTGGTGTTTGGATTCTGTGTTCCTTAAAAATCGGAACATAATATTAACGATAATTAGATTTTTTAATGTTTTAGGTAGAAAGTTAAATGTACTGTAAGAGAGTAGTGAGTTAAAATATTTTTCATAAAAATCCGTAAAAACATTATTTCGTAAATGAGAAGATTATTTGTTTATTAATTAGAAGAGGGAGTTCAAACAATTATTTGGCGTTAGTAGATTTATAAATAAATTCGGAAATTTCTGGCGACGATTTGTAAGAAACAAAATCCGGAACTTTCTTTATCGATTACAAAACTTCTATGTTATGTTTTAGCAAGAAAATTAAATGTCTAAAAAGTAATTTCCAGTGATCAATTCTAGTAAATTACTTTTTTTAAAGCCCTGAACAACATATTGTCGATATTTTTAAAATTTGTTTAAAGATGAAAATACGGAACAATTTGATATTGATAACCAAATTATAGTGACGCATTGTCAAATAATATAAGTGTAATATTAGTAAATTATGCGATTTCAAACAATCATTAGGCATAATTCCTGTTTTATAAAACAATATCCGGAACATTTTTACAATTAATGAAATATAAGTCAGTATAGAGATTTTCATTTAGCATTAATATGCTATTTACATAAAAAACGGAACAACATATTATTGATAATGTGTTTTTGCAAGTTTAAGCATGGAAATTGAATGTAATATAAATAAGAAGAGCAAACAAACATTTGTTGGGGTTGATTAGTTTTGCACAAAAAAATCCGGAACAATCAATTTTTAGATACTTAAAACTATTGAGATGTTACGGGAAAAACATTAAAGTGTAAATCAGATTTTCAATAGCTTTTAGAGTTCTAGTTTTTTTAATCTAATCGTGACGGACAGACCGACCAACAGACAAAACGCACAAAAATAATCTTCTTTTATTCGGATGGGGGCACTAAACAAATAATAAATAAAATCTGATTTTTTTTAAAAAGTTTAAGGAATTGGTTTAGCACCTGGTCATGTAGCGACGTTACGCTACTGCACGAAAATCGCTGCATAAAAAGTCCATTTAAAAAAATGTGCGTGATATTTACATACAAAGTGCATTATTAGCCTTTATAAACAAAGAGAAATGTTTTCTTTTAATTTTAGCAGCTAGTTGACCAGAAAAAACATCTTTAACTATTATTTATATTTGTTGTAAACATTTCCTGTACATTTTTAAAATATATTTTACTTTGTGATACTGAAAATACACAAAAATAGTCCATCTTTGTTAGCATATTTTAACATTTACATTTACGTAATTGTTTTAGAATTGGTGTATTTTTATGAAAAAATCGCTTGCACAATTAATTTTATAAATTAAACGGTTTGCTTTTAGAAAACCAAAAGTAGCCGTTGCACCTAAACTTTTCAAGCCGCATTTAATGATGAAATAATATTTTTCATATCTCTTCTAGTTTTCGAGATCTGAGTGTGACAGACGGACAGACGGACAGACGGACATTTTGCACAAAGCTAATAGCGGCTTTTTCTCCTTACGGGGGCCGCTAAAAATTGACAAAACCATCGGAGTTTCCCTTTCAGTCATGCATGACTAGATTGACCCCAATTGACCTAGGAACACGCGTAGAACGTAGTCATGGTCTTTTTTGAAGTAACGTCTGTATTTCATAAGATAAGATAAAAACACTCTTTATCAGTGTTTCTCAAACGTTTATCAGCTACCCCCACACGCATATAAACCTACACATTGTTACGTGTGACAAGATAATAATAGAGCATCTACGATCGTAATGAGATTAATACTTACAAAAGTATCACGAATACTTATCACGAATACTTATCACGAATACGCTAGCACAGTCAGGAAAACCAACGACTTAGCAGAGTTGAAGTCACTTTTATAAACACTTGGAGCTTATCCCTTATTGACACGCTCTAGCCGTGACACTCTTTGAAAACCAATGTACCAAACACCATCTCTGGTCTTGGAAACAAATAAAGAAAAAAAAAAAGGAAGACTGGTTTGAACTGGTTTGAAGTCTGCCAGACATAAAAACTTCAACGCAGCCTAAGTAAAACACTCATTTATAAAACAAAACGTAGTCATTGGTCAATGTATATCAGGGGGTTCTCAACCTGTGTGTCGCGACCCCCTTAGGGGTTCGATTGACCATTTGCCAGGGGTCGCCTAAGAACATCGAAAATATGGATTGTTATTGTCTACCCTACAATTCTGTATTTGTGTATGTGGGTGGGGAGGGGGGGGTCGCGGCAGAGTGGGGGATTGTAAAAAGGGGTCGCCGAGCTTAAAAGGTTGAGAACCGCTGATGTATATGATAAGTTGTGTATTTTCTAGTCCTTTACGACAACCTTATATTAAATGTAACTACCCCGCCCCATTAAATAGCCCCTCCCCACTTTCCAAGTTTTTAAAAAAGACTTTTTTCCTTCATTTTAAAACCGAACTTTTGGGTCACACTGATCTGACCTATTAAGCTTGACCCATCAAATGATATATTTACTTATTTTTATGAAGTTATTTTTATTAAGCTTATTTTCTGGTCTTATTTAATTTTTTTTTTTTTTTTTTTTTTTTTTTTAAATATTGATCTATCGATGTTTTTAACTCCCGTGACCTTGACACCTTGCAGGTTTCGGGCAGACGGCACACGACAGGAGACGCCACTTCCTCTCACTTGTTCTCACCAACTGAGCGATTAGCCCTCACCAGTTCGAGTTGGCCACATGTGGTAACTTTCCGAAGACGAGAGGGTCACACCGATGGATCGTAGATTTGGTTTTTGAATGCCTCCTCCCCCTCTCTCCCCCCCCTCTCCCACCATTTTTGTTTCTCCTTTTTTTCTGATTTGTTTTTAAATTTCTTCCCTCCCACATATTTATTACCTCCCCCTTTTAACACGGGTTGGCTATCGATACGTTTCCTTACGCAACTGTGAGTGCTTTTTTTTTTGTGTGTGTGTGCTATTTACACGATAATCTTTCGTCGGGAAGAAAAAAAGAGAATATTCGTACTTGTGTATTTCGTGCCTTGTTAAAATCTATTTTTTTTTTATTATTACAAAGACAAATGTTAATGTTGTAAAGAAAAGAATCTACACGGCTTTTTCTTTTTGTTTGGAAAGGATTACCTGTGCTGTGTTCCTGTGACTTTGTTTGTGTTATGGTAAGTGTTTTAATAATATTTTAATATTGAAATAAAATAACTTCCGTTGATTAGCATGAATATGAAAATGTTTATTATATTTTATTATATTTTTTATTATTACAAAGACAAATGTTAATGTTGTAAAGAAAAGAATCTACACGGCTTTTTCTTTTTGTTTGGAAAGGATTACCTGTGCTGTGTTCCTGTGACTTTGTTTGTGTTATGGTAAGTGTTTTAATAATATTTTAATATTGAAATAAAATAACTTCCGTTGATTAGCATGAATATGAAAATGTTTATTATATATATATATATATATATATATATATATATATTTAAATGCTCTAAACAGTGTCAAAATTATTCGTTATGTCCTTCAGGGAGTAGATTGACGTAGATTGGACCCTTTACTGAATTATTTCTGTATGTGCTATTTGGTTCAGGCACCACTGAGGGTGTCTTTAGTGGGCTTTAAAGATGGCTTCTAGGTTGTCTTTTTACAGATAACGAAGATGTGTATTTGGAAGAGAAAAAAAAAACACATGTTGACATGCTGTCTTCTTCAGCTGTACGTGTGTTCTTGTGTTGGTGTGTTCTTGTGTTGGTGTGTTCACCTGATTATGTGCTCATGGGCTCAAGTGTTCATATTTTCATTTGATCATGTGTTGTAAAAAAGGAGAGTTCCCCTTTCAGACCTTGCGGTATATAGAGCTGTAAATATCATCTGTTTCTGTAACCCACGGTTAACGAGGGTGTCATGTGGCCAGGAAAACGACAAACCGCGTTTACTTTCCCCAACTAATGTCAGGTAGCCATTAGAGTTGGGTGGACTCAGAGGCGCCCTAAGGATCCCGAAATTAAAAATCCCTGTCTTCACCAGGATTCGAACCCGGGACCCCCGATTCGGAAGCCAAACTTCACCACTCAGTCCCCGCGCCTCCAATGTGTACGTGTTACTGAACTTATATAGATGTATGTTTAGGTGATCATGTGTTCTTGTGCGCTCATGCGTTTGCATTAACTCGATGTGTGTGTTTTTAGTTTATATGTTTAGTGGCTTTATGTGTTCATGTGTTTATGTGTTAACATTTACGTGTAAGTGTTTGATTTCCATTTTCATTTCTTCACTTGTTGTATGTGTGGGTTGTGAGTCTTAGTCTGCGAGTGATGTGAGTATCTGCGTGTGAAAAAAAAAGGGCTGAGGTCTGCCTTAGTGTATTGAGCAGAATTGGGTAAGTCATGAGGGTCTGTGTCTGTGGGTTTGTGGTCAGTCATGAGGGTCTGTGTCTGTGGGTTTGTGGTCAGTCATGAGGGTCTGTGTCTGTGGGTTTGTGGTCAGTCATGAGGGTCTGTGTCTGTGGGTTTGTGGTTAGTCATGAGGGTCTGTGTCTGTGGGTTTGTGGTTAGTCATGAGGGTCTGTGTCTGTGGGTTTGTGGTAAGTCATGAGGGTCTGTGTCTGTGGGTTTGTGGTTAGTCATGAGGGTCTGTGTCTGTGGGTTTGTGGTAGGTCATGAGGGTCTGTGTCTGTGGGTTTGTGGTAAGTCATGAGGGTCTGTGTCTGTGGGTTTGTGGTTAGTCATGAGGGTCCGTGTCTGTGGGTTTGTGGTTAGTCATGAGGGTCTGTGTTAGTGGGTTGTGGTTAGTCATGAGGGTCTGTGTCTGTGAGTTTGTGGTAAGTCATGAGGGTCTGTGTCTGTGGGTTTGTGGTTAGTCATGAGGGTCTGTGTCTGTGGGTTTGTGGTAAGTCATGAGGGTCTGTGTCTGTGGGTTTGTGGTAAGTCATGAGGGTCTGTGTCTGTGGGTTTGTGGTAAGTCATGAGGGTCTGTGTCAGTAGGTTTGTGGTAAGTCATGAGGGTCTGTGTCTGTGGGTTTGTGGTTAGTCATGAGGGTCTGTGTCTGTGGGTTTGTGGTTAGTCATGAGAGTCTGTGTCTGTGGTTGTGCCTTTAAAAACAAAATGTGTATGAATATTATGTGAGGGGAGGGACCAGAGCCGGCCTTAAATGGTTGGAAGCCCTACGCGCAAAGGAAATTCGGTGGCCCCAAATGAAATTTGAAAATAAGTAAGCAAATAAAAAAATACATAAAAGAAGTATTGTCTTGTTTAACCCTTAAAGTGCTGAACTGTTTTACAATGAGTGCATAGACAATTCTCATGTTTAGAGGCTAAACTACCACATGCGTTTAAAGGGTTAAAAAGTAGTTTTAACGTTTTTCTTGTTTCATTACTTAGATTAGTTGGCATAACAGGAGTCATTAGGCATTATTTATTTAGTTTACTTATTTGTAAATCTCTCCCGATCTCTTTGTATTTTATTTCGTTTTTCTTCAGGTTCCATTACACCTTCCGCACATTTCTCCATATCATTTTCTCCCCCTCCCCCTTTTCCCCATATTTCTGTTTTTTCTCTAACATTGTAAACAGCATCTTTAAAAAATAGTCGCCATGTTAACAAAGAACAATTACTCTGTTTAAAACCCTCCTTACCGTAGGCCACAGAAACAGATGGCATTTACATCATCTGCCCTATAGATCGCAAGGTCTAAAAGGGGAACTTTATTTGTTTCTTTACAGACTATTTAACAGACTATTGAATAGACCAATGAACAGACTATTGAACATAGTATTAACTCTTTCTCTCCGTAATTATTTACCACTTTCTGGTGGAATCAACGTTGGTATCATCAGTTAGGAGAGAAAGAGTTAAGAAACATTTCCTTAATGGAACACTTTGAACAGTCTTTAGCGTATTGAACACATAATGGAACAGATTATTAGACAGACATGTTCGCGTTAAAGTGTCGTCTGCTGATTTCTTTCCGACATTTAAAACTTCCGGAAACGGAAACTAATTTTAAATTAAACTCGCAAACAATTAACAGCAGAGAAGAAACAAGTTAGTTGAATACGCATTCCAGATTCCATACCACCTGGGTTCAATTCTAGAAGAACGTCGACTTGAAATAACGCAATTCCCGACGCAATTTAGACGAGTCGCTGGTGAGACATGAACCAGAGCTATCTCGATCGTCTTTTTACACAAGTGAACTATTTTCCCATGGAAATTCTAGGAGAAACAGCAGATGACAGGTGAAGTCTTTTACCTGAGATGATGCAATCAGATTACGTCACTTGAGAGTAGGAAGAGATGAGGTGATAACAAGATGAATGAAGTGGTCGAGGAAACGAGGATGACTTTAGAACATGGAAAAGAAGATGAAATTAAAAGAAGGCAAAGATGGTGATAAAAGTAATTTAAAAAAAACCAACATTTTACAAAGTTTTTAAAAGGTTTTTAAAAGCATTTACAAAAAGAAAAAAAAAAGGGGGCGACCTGAATTGGAAATACTGTTAGTGAAATTAAAACCAGGAAAAGATGATGAAATTAAAGAACGGAAAGATGAAACATAGAATAGATAATAAAACCTGAAAAAAGATGATGAAATTAAAAAAACTGAAAGATGAAACATAGAATAGATAATAAAACCTGAAAAAAGATGATGAAATTAAAAAACTGAAAGATGAAACATAGAACAGATGATAAAACCTAAAAAAAAGATGATGAAATTAAAGAACTGAAAGATGAAACATAGAACAGATGATAAAACCTAAAAAAAAGATGATGAAATTAAAGAACTGAAAGATGAAACATAGAACAGATGATAAAACCTAAAAAAAAGATGATGAAATTAAAGAACTGAAAGATGAAACATAGAACAGATGATAAAACCTAAAAAAAAGATGATGAAATTAAAGAACTGAAAGATGAAACATAGAACAGATGATAAAACCTAAAAAAAAAGATGATGAAATTAAACAACTGAAAGATGAAACATAGAACAGATGATAAACCTAAAAAAAAGATGATGAAATTAAAGAACTGAAAGATGAAACATAGAACAGATGATAAAACCTAAAAAAAAGATGATGAAATTAAACAACTGAAAGATGAATCAAAAGAAAGAAATGGAAGAACTAAAGCCAGAAAAAAAAAAAGAAATCAAAGCGAAGAAAAGATGTTAACATTAAAACTCTATTTTATTTCATTCTCTTTGTCGCCTAGGATGAACTAAAATTAAAGGTCAACACCAATAATTAATACCCGGCTGAGAAAAAAAAAAAAACGGCTATCACGTCAAGTGTGGCTGTGAGTGTGTGTTGTTGACAAGACTAGATGGGTCATGTGACCGCTGATCTCTGGGTGGAAAGGACTAACCAATCAGATTCTTTATTTGGAGGGGGGGGGATGAAACTCGATGGTCGTGTGTTGTTCTGTATAGCTACAAGGCAAAAGGAGTCGAAGGTCCACGGTTCGTATCCTAAGCGGGATGTTCGATTATCTTGTCATATTTAATTCACCATTTTCTTTCATTAACGAACATTATACCTAACACTTCTATTATCTGTCTATAGTTCGTACATCGTGGTTCCATGATGACCACTTTTGTCATCCAGGGGGCTGAGGGCTATGCACTGTGGTTTTGTGCCTCCTCATGTGGCTGGTGAGACCTATGTAAGGCCGTAACTCTTTCCTTCCCATAATTGGCCAAACAGGAGTCGTTAGAGGATGCGGCGGTCTTTCATTCTGCAGATGTGTCCTGCCCATCGCAGCTGGGTCTGCATCAAGATTGTGTGGATGCCATGCAGGCCCGCTCTTCGAAAGACTTCGGTATTCTTCCTAGACATGTCATGTGGAAGTGGTTGAGTTTTTTGGCGTGTTTTCTATACACTGCCCACGTTTCTGAGGCATAGAGCAATGCAGGGAGGATGACAGCTCGATAGATCACTAACTTTGTGTTTGTGGTGATACCACTTCCATTCCATCGACCTGCGTATCGCCAAGGCCAGTGCATCCTATAGCAGACTGTCTAAAATGTATTATATATATGTATGCCTAATTCCTACGCAGAAGCAAACTAGCAAAACACTTTTTAAAATCCTTAAAAAAAAACAAAGCTTATCTAAAAAGGGGAGGGGAGAACTCCGCCCTTAAAGCTATATCTACCAATAATGTACAAGTAATTTCCCTTGTTCGATATCAAACAAAATAATTAGTCATCAATAATTAATTGACTAATTGAGTATTTTTTGTTTATTGTTTCATGTTTTGTTAGGTACAATGAATAATTGTTCAAAGTATCAACTTCATCGGAGAATGCGTGAGGGAGAAACAGCGTCAACAATTATTTAAGGGGAATAAACCCAACCTATATAGCCATTTATGTGAATACTGAAGGATTAGTTTCCCTTGTTGGTCTAAAAAAAATTAATTACAAGTAATTAATTGACTAATTGGTTACTTTTTTTAAAAAATTGATTCATATCTTGTCTACGCCAATGAATTATTTTGCAGTTTCAAATTTATCCGAGAATGGGTGTGGAAGAAATAACACGTACACACTTTGTACCAGACAGACAGAATGAGTTGATATAAGATTTATAATTTGAAAAAAACACGCCAAATACCTTTTCTACACAGTAGAATGGTTGCTTGGTTATGTGGTTTGCGCTTTGGACTATCACCATCATGGTCCCGGGTTTGAACCCATCGCCATTTACATTCATCCTACATGAGTTCTGGGCTAGGACGTAATAACGGGCATAGCTTTAAGTTGACCTCTTTAGGCACCCTTCTGACATTTGACATCATGACTTGCGATAATGGCATAATATTTAACCTAAAAGCTAATTTCGGACACACATTTCGGACACAAATTTTGGGGGACCCTTTATGTGGAGGCCCGGGGGGGGATTTTCAAATTTGGATCCCCGCCTCCCCCACCCTAGCTACGCCACTGCGTGATAATCTTCATTTCTGAAGGATCAAGACTTAAAACACATAGTGAAAATACAAACATTTCGCAACACATATGGACAGCTGCTCCCTTCACTAGAGCTGAAACATAAGTCACATCTATTGGACTTCCTTCTCGTACCGTACAAGCTTCTTTTTTTTTTGTCAGGCCCCACATTCCCTTGTCAAAAACTGACATGCCCCACCTGCCTCCACTTTTTATAATTACAGAATTCCACGGCTTAAACATTTTTGACAATGCTGTTTCCCCGAGCGTCGGAAAGGTACCCGATTTAGGGCGGTCCCAAATGCTCCAGTATGACAGTCTAAAGCCGGGTATACTTGTATTAGAGACACAGAGCGACACAGCAGACACACGGATGTTTTGTTTACAGGAACAGGTTCAAGTGTTTGAGAAATGCTTGAAGATTATGGGATGTGGAGGGGGGGGGTCACTCCATTGATCTGATTGTTAACGAGTTCGTGTGATATATGACAGGTCCGGTTTTATACACTGTAGAACTAGAGAGTAAATTAGCATAATTAATGTATCAGGCAGATGTGAACTGGTTGGATGTAAAGGACTCGCAAGACAGGAGTAGGAAAAGAAAAACTGAGATAGAGAGAAGGAGAGAGAGAGAAGGAGAGAGAGAGTGAAGGAGAAAGAGAGAGAGAGAAGGAGAGAGAGAAGGAGAGAGAGAAGGAGAGAGAGAAGGAGAGAGAGAGAGAGAAGGAGAAAGAGAGAGAAAGAGAGAGAGAGAGAGAGAGAGAAGGAGATAGAGAGAAGGAGGGAGAGAGAGAGAGAGAAGGAGAGAGAGAGAAGGAGAGAATGGGGAGAAATGTGAACAGAGGAGAGAAAGAGAGAAAGAGAGAGAAGGGGAGAATGGGAAGAAATGTGAAGAGAGGAGAAAAAGAGAGAAAAGAAGAAAGCTAAAGGGATGAGGAGAACGAGAGAGGGGCGGACGAACCAATAGGCGTGATGTGGCTCATGGCCCCTCATGTGACGCTCGCCTAAGGCCCCGCGCTTTGCTAAGGCGCCTCTGACATGTACACACTTTTTACCAGACTGACAGAGTTGATATAAGCTTCGTAAAAATCTTTTTTTTTTTCACTCAATACAGACGACATTGAGAACTTTAAGTATTTAAGTGGCCTCCTTAAAAGTGACTGCCTCTATCTATTTACAGACTGAACTTTTTTTGTCAATTCGAACTCACCAGTCACTACGTACAAGCTATTACACACATCAACACTAGCAGCATGAGTACAGATCAAACACAAATAGTTTTAACTCACATTTAAACATTTGAGTACATATTTAAAAAAAAAAAGCGCCGCATATCTCTCACAGCGAAGGATAACCATCTCTAAACATCTCGGGCAGGCATCCACCTGAAGCTCGCTCTTCATGTCGCAGCTCTTGTTTTTACGCTGCTTGCACTAAGCTGCTCTCTTGACGTTCAAGAGGTCGTGTCATAAAAGGTGCATCCATTTCTTTGGTTTATTTTTATGGCAGGCATGCGACTTTGTTCCTTGACTTTGTCCCTTGACTTTTGTCTCTTGACTTTGTGCTTTGATTTATTTTCGGCGCAACGTTTCTCGTGCTCGCTTTTGCACTTGACTTATCATCGGGTACGGCGTTACATCCACTCAGTGCCGGCTATAGTGTACTGCTCTCGTGCAGGCTCGGTCTATTTATAATGGTTCTGTTTGAACATGACATGAAAGAGAGAGAGAGATTTGGAGAGGCAGATAGAGAGAGGGAAAAGGAAGAGATGGAAAGAGCAAAGAAAGAAACAAAGATAAGTGCAGAGATACAAAGTAGGATAAGAGATAGAGAAAGGCACGTGAAGAAACAAAGGAAGAGAGACCGCATAAGAGAGAAAGAAGGAGAATTTAGGGAGAAAGAGAGTAAGAGAGAAAAAAGAGAGAGTGGGAGAGAAAATAGAGATAGATCGAGAGAAAGAGAGAGAGAAAGAAAGAGAGTGAGAGTGAGAAAGAAGAGAGAGAGTAAGAAGAGAAAGAGAAAGAAGAGAAAGTTAGAGAGAGAAAGAAGAGAGAGAGAAAGAAGAGAGAGAGAAAGAAGAGAAAGTTAGAGAGAGAAAGAAGAGAGAGAGAAAGAAGAGAAAGAGAAAGAAGAGAAAGTTAGAGAGAGAAAGAAGAGAGAGAGAAAGAAGAGAAAGAGAAAGAAGAGAAAGTTAGAGAGAGAAAGAAGAGAGAGAGAAAGAAGAGAGAGAGAGAAAGAAAGAGAGAGAGTTAGAGAGAAAGAAGAGAGAGAGAGAAAGAAGAGAGAGAGAAAGAAGAGATAGAGAAAGCAGAGAGAGTTAGAGAGAGAAAAAGAAAGAGAAAGACAGAAGAGAGAGGAAGAGAGATAGAAAGTGTGAGTTAAAGAGTGATTTTGACAAGAAAGAGAATGAAAAGAACACATTTTAAATGATTGAGATAAAAAAAAAGATGAGAGGCAGGCATCTAGACGTCTTTTATTCAATTATTTAAACATACAACAAACTGCATTGCTTCTAAATTATGTCACAAAGGCATAGAATTTACCCCCCCCCCCCTTTTTGTAATATAAAATAATGCAATTAGGTCATTTTATTTTATTTTTGAAACCATGTATTAATACTTTTCACCATTTTATGATGGACACTTATGTTTCAAAGAAAATCTATATCCAAATGAAACATATTTAAAAAAGACCAATTTTCAAATAGCGCGTAGTCCCAAATAAAGCTTACTTTCAAATACAATCAGATATAACCTAGTTTCATTTCTATTGCTATCCTAAAAGTCACATTTTGTACATCAATCTATGGTTTCCTTTTTTTTTATTTTTCCAGATGATCGGACACTGTGACTGACGGCCAGAGGTCAAGCACTTGCTGGTCATCTGCCAAAACAAACAGGAAACCTTACGAAGATCTAACCTTGTTTTTAAAGAAAAACCTCGACTAAAGAAAAAAAAATGTTTCTAAGTGAAAGTCAGTATACATTATCTGTCACTTTTCGAATCGGAATTTTAAAGCCAAATAGATCTCTTAATTTGGCCACGTTGGATAAAAAAATCTGGTCACATGTTTTCAGTTTGATAGGAAAGTTTACAACTTTAAATCAAATACTCGATTTGATCTTTTAAATTCCATCAAGTACGTAGATCTACATCTCTGGGAGAGAACAAAATCTTTCAAAAAGATTTCCCCAAGGTGGATGACCAGTTTATTGCTACAGCCAGGGAAATAACTATTTGCTTTGTATACTGACCTTTCATACACACAGCGATGTACAGCCGGCCGAAAGAGTCCAGCAGAGTTGTGTGTAACGGATCTATGTCTGTCGTCTGCTTAACCAAGCACGTGATCATCACGTGGCTAGTGGCAGGAAGTCTCTGCTGGACAAATCCAGGGCTCAGCGCTTCGAAAATCAGCGTAACTAAAGCGCTGGACGGAAACACTGACCCGTCCAGTTCAACAACGCTAAACAATATGTCTTCAACACTCTGCGGTCAGCAGCCTGACGATTCTGTATTCAGTCTGTGTCCGTTGGTTTGTAACTGTACCTGGAGTAACGGAGTAGCCGTCATATGCAGCCAGCCGGAAGTGCTGCAAGAGCTGCCGAGCATTCCTGGAGAGTTAGCGAGACGAGTTGCCTATTTGTAAGTAGATACTTTTTAAACTTTTGGCTGGCTTAGCTTAGCGCTTATCTGCCAAACCGAGGGGTTTCCGGATACCCGGTGGAATGCCGATGAAGACTGGAATTTTTTAATTTTTAGGACGCCCCTGAGTCCACCCAACTCTGTACCTGACATACATTGGGGAAGTGCAGCGTTGTACTGTCCACGTGACACCCTCGTCAACTGTCGGTCAAAGAAAAAATGAGAACGTAACTTCATCTATTTAATAGATCTCAAGGTTTGAATGGGTTACTTATTTACTTTCATTTTACTGGGAGCTCTTTATTGCAAAGCTACCTCCCTCCTCCTTTCCTATGTTTACCCTCAGTCAGTGGTTTCCAATTTTTTTCCTTAATGGAACACTTCGTACACTCTGACTATTTAGCGGAACACTTAGCATTTTTTTTTTAAGAGAGATAAATTCACGTCGTGGTCTACTCGTTAATTATTCCAGTACTTCGCGGAGCACCTATTCAGGCCTCGCGGAACCATAGGGTTCCGCGGAACACAGTTTGGGAAGCACTGCCCTTAGTCATAAAACTGAGGAAAGATAAGAATATAATAAAATCATCTGTGTCTTTTCGAAAAGACGTTTTTGTGATCACTGGGAGAAGTCTGGTGAAACCCCACTTACTTGGATCTTTCAAGAGAAATTAAGTCATGGGTGTTGAGACTTTTGATTTCTTCTCAAACCGGAAGTAATCTTACCCCATACTTCCACTACACTTATGTCTTTATTCAAAATCATGTCAGCGAAGCGGTTAGCTAGTAGTCCACGTCTTTTTTTTTTTTTTTTTTTTAAACTTGCAGTGGCAATGACGCGGATCGAACTCGTCTGGAACTCAGAACAAACTTCCATTGTGCCTTGGCCCATCTGAAAGCGGGCCAGAATTCCTTGCGACTTTTACCTGTACCTGCTGTCTGCCATCTCGCACTCATAAATTGGCGAGGTAGCGGTTATATGAAACCCTAGGAAAGAGATTTCATTCTATGCCCAAGTGGAAACGTCACGACGAGACAAGACATATCTCACAACTT